>NC_056745.1:164370063-164445063 GCF_019279795.1 Protopterus annectens | reverse complement strand
GTTGTCAAAAAATGAACAGCTGAAATTGGTGCAGAAAAGGGATCAATGTTATCTGATGCCCAAAAAGGGAATCTTTCCCACTTGCTTTTATAAACTTTTTTGGTAGAATCCTTATAAGAAGCCAAAATAATGTCACAAACTGGGGAAGAGAGCCTAGACTGTCTAATTATTACTGTAAGTGCAGAAACCATGCATTTAACTTGAGGGCTTGAATGTTGGGGTGTTGAATCCCTGAAGGGTGAGAGAGGAGATCTTGAGTAGGCTCCAGTATCCACGGGGGATAACAAAGATGAGACCATAGAAAGCAGAACCATACCTGCCAAGGCTGAAGGGGGCAATGAGGATTACTGATCTCTTCAGCCTGCTTGCTTTCTGAAAAAAATCTTGGAATCAGGGGAAGAGGAGGATAAACATAAAGGAGACTCAAGAGCCAAGTGTGAAGAGCACCTTTCGGTGACTCCCCTGAGGGGGATCAGAGTGAAGTACTTGTTGTTGAGAGGAGTGGCAAATAGGTCACAGCAAGGTTGGCCCCAATGCCTAAAAATCATATCCGCTACCAACTGATTGAGAGACCACTCGTGAGGCTGCTTAGATTGGCCGCAAACATGCTGGTTTTCCCTGGGATGTGTGTCACAATTAGAAAGCGGTCTGATGAGATTGTCATTTCCAAACCCTCATGGCCTCTCAGCAAAGGGTGTAAGATCAGGTTCCTCTGTCATTGTTGACGTACCAAACTACAGACGTGTTGTCAGTCTGAACTGCAATAGTCCCTAACTGAAAAGCATCTTGAAATGCCTGCAACACTAAAAGGGACTGTTCTCATTTCTGGGACATTGATTTGCAACTTGGTCTCTTGGGGGGACCACATGTCAGACAGTTCTTCCCAAGAAATACCCCCCACCCAGTTGAAAAGTGCCTGTGGTCACTGTGGCTACTGCGTTCAGTAGAACAAATGGTCTGCCCAGAAAGAGACTGTGATTGTATCCACCAGTGAATGTGGTATTTGCAAATCAGGGTGAGTCTGACTTGAAAAGACAGGGGTTAATATAGAACAGACCACTATACAGCTACAGCCCATTGGAGAAGCCGCATAAAGAAGCATAAAAGAGGCAAAAGTATTATGGCAGCTGACATCGACCCGAATGCTTGAAGCACTAACCTTGCTGGTGGAGATGAATGGGAAAAGATAGCCTGAATTCAACTTTCCAGTTAAATTCTAAAGCTAGCAGCAGATGCCATCTTCTATCCTATATCTCTCCTAATACACCACTCCATTGTTGAGCAGTATATCCCCAAACTCTGGAAAGTCTCTTACATCATACCTCTTCAAAAAGGTGGCTCCTCTACTGAGTTCTCAAAGTACAGGCCAATTGCACTCCTCCCTCTCATAGCCATAATTCTTGAAATATGCTTACACAGACAACTCCTCAACTATCTACTAAGCAATAATTTCTTATATGCATCTCAACATGGCTTCAGACCTAAACACAGTACAACCACTGCCCCCGTTAGTTGTACAAACTCAATCAACCAGCTCAGAAATGACAACCAGCTTGTCTAGTCTTTCTTGAAATGTGTAAGGCCTTTGACACAGTATCCCACCAAAATCTACTAGCTTCCTTAAACCTAAACCATCCAGCTCTCCTCTGGTTTCTCAGCTACGTAACTGACTGCCAACAGGCAGTTAAGTGGCAAAATGAACTCTCCACCCTATTACGGGTCACAGCAGGAGTACCCCACAGCTCAATTTTTGGTCCAGTGCTCTTTACCGTATTCACCAACAGGCTTAGCACAGCCACCCAGCATGCAACCATCATTCAATATGCAGATGACTCCTCCCTCATATGTTCAGCTCCCTACCTACCAGAAACTCCTACAAACAACCCAACAATCTTTCCAAGACATTGAAAATTACTTCTCAGACTCTCAACTCATGCTCAGTCCAAATAAAACAAAGCTTATGCTTTTCACTAATAGCAAAGTTCCTTATAGCTCTCCCCCTTTCACCATCTACTCAGCCAATAAAAGTAAAACTGAACCTGTCCAGTACACATAACTCCTTAGAGTCACAAGTGACTACAACCTCAAATTTGACCAACACCTTGCTCTATCAAAAAAGACCACATTAAGCTATGCCCACTATACAGGTCAAGCCATACCTAACTGAGGCCACTAGACATTCCATAGCTGGGATTCATCTACACTCTACCCTTCTATATGCCTCACTAATATTCACTGATCTCAGAAAATCAGATTTAAACAAACTGGAGTCCTGCTATAACAAAATCACAAGATTTGTTACTAATCTCTCTTACAGATCACATCATTTCATAAACTAAATTGGATTGAACTACCCAATCTTCTATCCTTCAGCGAACTAACTTTCATTCATTCCATCTTTCACCATCCAGACAACTGTCCAACACTCAAGAGCTTAGTACAGCCCTACTTCAAATGGCAGGCCACTAAGATCCTTCAACAAACTTACTCAAAGTAACTAAATTTAATAATTGCTACAGTAACTCTCTATTTTTCCACCAAATGTCTAGGTCCTGGAATTCCATGCCTCAGACAATACTAAATTCTAGCAACACATCCAAATTTAAACTACTGCTTAAAGAACACCTAACCAAAAACTGGCTTTGCTCCTGCACTAATCCAGGCTGATCATTCTGTCCTTCCTTGTTCTTACAACCAAAATATCTTTACCTTTACTAAATTCTAACACCCAAACTATCCCTTCTCTCACGGAATTCCAACTTCTACCAATCTCAAGCTCACTACTGCTCCTACTTTTATATACCTATCTCAAGCTTCCTACAGTTTTCATCATATTCCCATCTTCTTGTACTTCACCTCCATATTGCTTTAGCTATCAAGGTTTAGAACAAGTAACACTAGCAAAGCAATAATCAGCCATATTCTTGTTCATATACCAAACATGTATATTATAAATATTTATCACTAAAACCATGATACTGATCTACAGATCAGTCATCTCTCTATGATGGCACAAGTTATTTTATGCTAGTTTATTTGTTAGCCTTTTTTTTCTACTTGATATTACTCTCTCAATTTTTATTGTTTACGTATAAACTATTGTGCTCTATATATAAACTATTTACTACCTATATTTACCAAAATTATGTATTCTTGATTATCAATTTCTTGTATTGTTTATAATGTTTTTGTAATGGAGCTTTTTTCCCTGGGTCTCCGCTGAAAAAGGGCAGTGGCCCAGTTGGACATCCCTGGTAAACAAATGTGAAATAAAATAAATAAACTTGATTTCTGTTAGAAGTAATACAGTGGAGAGGCAAAGCTGCTATCTAAGTAACTCTGTTTAAAATAAAACTGTCCCAGTGAATTCCAGGCTCTGAAATGGTGCAAGGTTTGATTTAGCAAGATTTATCTTAATGCCCAAACTGTCAAAAATAGTCCCTGGTACATTGAAGTTGATGCTTATATGGGGAGGTAAAGAGCCAGTTGTCTAGATATGGAAACACCTGGAATCCTTTTAGTCTTACGTGAGCTGCAACTACTGTCATGCATTTTGTAAACACCCTGGGGACTGTGGTGAGTCCAAAGGGCAGAGCTCTGAACTGGTAATGACTGGATCCCAGCCAAAAATGGAGGTGTCTTCTGGATCGTCTATTTTGATATGATAGTACGTATCCTGAAGATCTACAGAGCACATCCAGTTGTCCTTGTGCAGAAAGGGTAGAATGGACTGAATCATGACCATTCAGAACTTTGCTGTCTCTACATATTGGTTCAGTTTGCTTAGATCCAAAACGGGTCTGAGGTCTCCTGTTTTCTTTGGCACTGAAAAGAAATGTTAATAACTTTCAAATCCTATCTGGTTGTGGGGGGACCTTTTGGATGACTCCTGTTTAGCTTTTGGATTTCTTGTACTGCTGCCTTCCTCTGACTGGGTGGAATATCGGGAAGTTTCTTCCGTTGACAGTGAGGAATAAGGAAAAATGGTATGCAAGAACCTCTGGATATTATTGTTACCACCCATGAATCTTTTGTGATGTTTGTCCAGGTAGCCAGGTGCAAAGAAAACCAATTCTCGGACTGCCTCCAGTGTAGGACAGTCAGGTAGAGCTCCAGCAGCGATGAAATTCCCTGCCTGAAAAAGACTTTATAAACAAAGAGATGCAGGCCTCATCTGCCTGTAGGGTGACACCAACCATTAAAATTTCCCCCAATGCCTCTGAAGGAATTTTCCCATGTGACTCCTGGAAGAATCTACAAGATTTATGGAACCGCATTTTCTGACTGCCTCTCTGTTTCCTAGAGAAGGTCCACTAAGGTGTAGAAAACTTGATCCTAGGGAAGACAGTTTTTTTTTCCATCTTTTTTGCTTACTGATGGCCAAAACAAGGAAGTGCCATTGAATGGGGCATTAACAAAGGGCCTCTTAAAAGGCTCTGCAAAGTCGTATAGTTGCATCCAGGCTTGTCATCTTATGGCGATGCCTGAACTGGCTGCTCGTGATGTACCTTCAGCTGTGTGAGAGATTAACCTGAAAGCATTTGAAATAGATAGAGTGGCCAGTTGAAATGATGTTCTTTTGAAATCCTCAGCAGACATGGACTTTGTATTTGAAAGTTCCTTAGTCAAATCTCTCTGAAGTCTAGCAAAATGCACCAGGTAGTTCAGTGTGACCTCAGGGTGAAGGTAGTTGAGGCAAACACTCACTTTCCAAACCTGTCCAATGCTCTAGGCTCTTATTTAGGTAGAGGGACAGCAGAGCTCTGTTCTGCTAGCTCTTTCTTAGTGGCTGCCACCACCACCATAGCATCAACTATGACTCCTTTGCTCCACTGGGGTCTGTCTGCAGGTGGTGCCAAGAAACTGTCAGTGCGCTTGAGGATGGGCTCAACAGTATGTGGCTCCTTCCATGCTTGGCAGTAAACCAGTTCAATAAGTTGATCCACTGGGGAGGGGGGAGAACCAAGACATAGACAGGCCAGAACCAAAAGCCTCCAAGAACACAGATTCTTCAGGAGAAGGGGTTTGAGATGACAACCACCTTTCTCCTTAGGATCTTTAGAATATCTCCAAATGAGATGTCATACAGTGGTGATTTGGAGGATCTCTCTCCATCAAAATCAGTGCCTTCCATGAGAGACTCCAAGGGTGAGTCTATGTGTCTCCTTTTACATGTCCTCTTCCGGGGGACCTCTGCTGTGGGGTGTTCTGGCGAGGTGTCAGAAGAGAGGGGAAGTTCCTCTTCTGGAACTGGCTGGAGGTCTATTGGAAGTGGCTGTCCCTGTAGGCCTGAGTGACTCACAGCATGGAACCAATGAGTAAAGGGGTAGGATCCAAAATATGAGAAAATGGTTCTCTCTGGAGAGAAAAAGCCTTTTCTACCACCTCGAAAGCTGGGAGACCAGGAGAAGCCCCAATCCACTCCCTCCGAGCCAAAACATCACAGGAAAGGAGACCATGGCCAGCCCCAGATCTGAGCCTTGAGGGAAGAATCAGATCTGAACTGTCTAGGGCCAAAGCTCTGAGGGAAGGGATAGATCAGACAACACTGGAGCCGACCCTACCCCCTTGGATCAGACACCAACACTTTGGCTCCGAGACCCATTCTGATCAGAAGGTATCGGAGCAGTTCCTGTCAGAGAAACAGTCGGAGTGGAGGAGGAAATTTTCCTCTGATCCAATGTCGACTCTCTCTCAGGGATTTTAGATCCTGGGGCTCCAAAACCATGGGTCAGATTGGAGGAGGAGATAGAATGGACTTATACTCACAGATCTGGTAGGAGACAGAGCTGGCAGGGCCTCTATCTGGATCTGGGCTGCGAGAAATTTTCGCATCAGCCTATCCACATCCGGTTTGGATAAACTTCTGGAGGTCGTAGAAGATGCTGTGAAAGGGGGCCTGGAATGTTTCTTTGGAGTCTGAAACAATTGTACAGGCAAGGATGGTGAAATAGACTTTACCGGGTATTCAGGAGTATGGCTCCATTGAGACATACCTGGCTTTGGATATAAAAATTTAGATCCAGCATGGATGTCAGTAGTGAAGGAGAGATGACTATCAGAGCCAAAACCTTTGGATCTGAGGATGGTTTGGGGTCTGAGGATAGGCTAAGAGACTTCAGATCCAAAGATGTCAGATCCATAATTTTTCTTTAGGCTCCGATGAAGACCTGGGGGATTTCGGCAGTGACCTCTTCTTGTGCTCCAAAGAAGCTACTTTGCTCGATTTTGAAGGGGTTTGAGCCCAGAAAGATGAAGCAGCAGGAAGTAAACATTTTATTGCACCTGTCAACCAAAGCTCTAGGATTAAAAGTGCAGTAGACTGAACAGGCTGTATCTAAATGATCAGCATAAAGGCAATAAACACACTCCTTGTGGGCATCTGAGTTTGGGGATTTATGCTTATAGAAAGTGTTTTTTTTTAAACCTGCAGATTTTTCAGACATGACAGCCATGAAAAACTAACAGTGAAGCTAAGAAAATACAATAAAGTTTTTTTTTTTTTTTTGCGTTGGCAGAGAATAAAAAAAAAGACAAGGTTACCAACTATGGTAATAAGGAGAAATACCTTTTTTTTTAAGTTAGGTATGGAAACTACCAACAATGGTACTAAAAATCAATTAGTAGAAAAAAGAAATTAGAAGATATTCCTAATACCAGCAACAGTTAAGAGGAAGGAAATAAGAAAAAAGAAGTTATGTACTCACCATAACATTCCATCTGAGTAGGTAACTTCATTTGTCAGCAACCTGTGGGTATCTGATCCGATTCAGATCCGAGCCGGCAGCTTTCCTAGCAAAAGATCCGAGCTCCAAGCTCCTCCCCCTACCCATAATACCCTACCTCCCTCTAGTCCTCAGATAGAGTTTGCCATAGTATCACAGAATACTACAATAACATAAGGAAAAACCACCTGAACATCCTAACCTGATGTCATCTGGGAAGTGAAACACAATGATCCTTCAAGGACGAACTACAGGTCAGGGGGATGGAGGGAGGGTTGGTTGCTGACAAATGAAGTTACCTACTCAGATGGAACGTTATGGTGAGTACATAACTTCTTTATCTGAAGTAGTTAACTTCATTTGATCAGCAACCTGTGGGACAGAGTCCCCAGCTACTAACAACATGGGAGGTTCTCATGGAAGGATATTCCGGAGCACTGCAGAGCCAAAAGATGCCCTTCCTCTGGATATCAGATCCAATTTATAATGTGTAATGAGTATGAGAGGAAGCCCAAGTAGCTGCTGAACAAATGTCATCCAAAGGGACCCTCGACCAGAAGGCCGCAGAATTAGCCACAGAATGGGTAGAATGTGCCCGAACCCGAATGGACTCAGGTCGACCAGAGCTTCTGTATGCGAGAAGAATAATTTGGGAAATCCACCTAGCTAAGGTTACCTTTGTCACGGGTTTACCAAAAACAGGACTTAGCAAATGAGACAAAGAGTTGTTTCAATTTTTGAAAAACAGCCGTTCTGTGTAAGTAAAATTGCAACTGTCTATGTACATCCAGGCAATGAAGTCTATACTCTCCTTGTTGTGATAATTAGGAAAGAAGACAGGCAAATTGATGGATTGGGTGATATTGGGTTCGGAAGCCACTTTAGGCAGAAAGGAGGGATTAGTTTTGAGGGAAACTCTGTCTTTATGAAAAATGATGTATGGAGGCTTACTACAAAGAGCCTGAAGCTCCGATATCCTTTTAGCTGAGGTAATAGCAATCAGGAAGGCAGTTTTCCAAGATACATACTTTAAGTCGACCGATGCTGCAGGCTCAAAAGGGGGACCAGTCAGAGCCTGGAGAACTAGTGTTAAATCCCATGGAGGAACTGCATCCTTAACAGGGGGTCTCAAAAGAAAGGTACCTTTCAGGAAGGTCTTGCAGATCTTAGAGGAAGCTAGGGGGCCAAAACTGTTTCCAATGTGAAAGTGGGAAATAGCTGCCAATTGAATTTTAACAGTTGAAGAACTAGCCCCCTGATGAAAAATGTGGGATAGAAAGTCGAGGACTGCTGGAATAGGAGCCGTAAAAGGATCCAAATTCCTATGCTATGCCCAGATAGAAAAACTCTTCCATTTACTCTTGTAGACTTTCCTGGTAGAAGGCTTATGAGCAGCCACCAGGATAGTCTTAACTGAGGATGAGATACCAGGAGTCCTAGCCATTAAGGGAACTGGATCAACCAAGCAGAGAGCTTGAGGTTGTCCAGGTCGGGGGTTTTCAATCCCAAGGGGTGAGAAATCAGATCCAGAATGGGATCTAAGATCCAGGTAGGATGCATTAGATGAGACCATAGGCATGGGAACCAGGTTTGATGAGGCCAGAATGGGGCTATGAGGATAACTCCCAAACAGATGATCTTTCTGCAAGAATTTTGTCATCAACGGAAGAGGAGGATAAGCATAAAGAAGACCGGATGGCCAAGCATGAACCAGAGCATCTCTGGGGGTTTCCCCTGGTGGGGGATTAGAGTGAAAAACTTGCTGCACTTTGCGTTCGAAGGCGACGTGAACAGATCGCAGCAAGGTTGACCCTGAGGAAGATCTGTTTCGCTACTAATGGGTTCAGAGACCACTCATAAGGTGAGGAGAGTTCGACTCAGCTTGTCCACTAGAATGTTTGACCGACCCGGTATCTGCGTTGCTATGAGAAAGCGGTTGGTGGATATCGCCCATTCCCACACTCTCATGGCCTCTCGGCAAAGTGGGTAAGATCTGGTTCCCCCTTGCTTGCTGATGTACCAGACCACTGACATGTTGTCTGTTTGAATTGCAATGGTCCCTAGAGGAAGAAGGGCATGGAGAGCCTGCAACGCTAGAAGCACCGTCCTCATCTCCAGAACACTGATATGCAAAAAGGTCTCTGTGTGAGTCCACGTGCCTTGGACGGTTCTGCTCATGCAATGTCCCCCCACCCGAGGTGAGACATGTCCGTGGTCAATGTGACTTGGGGTGGGGACATGGAGAAGGGGCACCCTTCCCGGAGGTGCCTGGAATGGAGCCACCAAAGTAGAGATTCCCTGCAAACCCTGCTGAGGGGAATAGGGGAAGACAAGGGATGTCGTAGGATGGACCACTGGACCTGTAAGGTCCAGTGCAGAATCCTCATATTCAAACGTGTGAGCGGTGACAGGTTGATGGCCACTGCCATGGACCACAGAGCCCTCAGGACTAATTCCGCTGGAGGGGCAGAGGACTGTAGAAGAGCCAAAATGTGGAGGTTTAGGTTGCGGGGTCTGTCCATCGTCAGAAAGACTTTGGACTGAATTGCGTCTATCCTGGCACCTATGAAATCCAAGATCTGAGTAGGCTAAAGTGAGGATTTCTTGTGGTTGATCGTGATCCCTAGATGGCGGGCGAGATGTAGGAAATAGTCCCTTGCTGAGCATAGTAGATGCCTGGTGGGGACGGCTAGGAGCCAGTCGTCCAGGTAAGGAAAAACCTGTATTCCCTGAAGCCTCAGGTGGGCCGCTAAAACTGTCATGATCTTGGTGAACACCCTGGGGGCTGTGGCAAGACCGAAGGGTAGGACCCTGAACTGATGATGGCTGTCTCCCAGCCGAAAGCGGAAAAACCTCTTGGATCGCCTGTCCATTAGAACGTGGTAGTACGCATCCTTTAGGTCTATGGAGCACATCCAGTCATTCTCCTGTAAAAGTGGGAGAATGGATTGAATGGTGACCATCCGGAACTTTTCTTTGGCGACTGACAGGTAGAGAATTGGCCGTAAGTCCCCCATCTTTTTTGGCACCAAAAAGAACCTGGAGTAAAAGCCTGATCTGGATTGACCAGGGGGACGTGCTGGATGGCTCTTTTTCTTAGTAGCTCTTTTAATTTGAAGGCTGCTACCTCCCTCTGATTAGGTGGGACATCGGGGAGGTGCCCCGACCGGGGAGGAGAACTTAGGAATGGAATTGAGTAACCTCTGGATATGATCCGGAGCACCCAGTGATCTGTCGTAATGGACTCCCAATGTGCTAGATGCTCTGAGAAGCGCCCCCCCCGACTGCCTCCAGAGAAGAGCAGTCGGGCAACCCCTCAGGGTTGCTGCGCGGATCAATCGGAAAAGGGTTCCCTCGACCCGAAATTCTTTGGCCCCCCTCTGCCTCTGGGCTGGCGTCCACCATGCCCTCCTCTGCCTCTGAAGGATGAGGGGTCCGGAGCAAAACGGGATCGTTGGGATTTCTGGAACCACATCTTCTTCTGTCCTCTTTGGTTCCTGGAGGAGACAAGAAGCGGATCCCGACAGCAGACGTTTTCCTGTCCTCCACGCTCTGGAGCAGCTTATTGCGGACGGTTTTGCCGAAAAGCGTAGAACCGTCAAAAGGGGCATTTGCGAAGGACGCCTTGAAGGGTTCCACAAAGTCGCAGAGACGGAGACGGAGCCAGGTCTGTCGTCGTAAGACAATGCCTGCTCCACTGGCTCTAGCCACTCCCTCCATGGCATGGGAGAGAAGCTGCATAGAGGTGTTTGTGATAGACTTAAGAGTGGCCATTTGAGCCGAGAAGGTCCGTTTGTCCTCGGCCGACATGGACTCTGGGGGTGACCCAGCGTACTCTTTGATTAGGTCCCGCTGGTGCCAAATTACATGTGCCATATAATTCAGCGACCTGACAGAGAAGGTCGCTGAAGCGACCATCCGCTTTCCGAGGCTGTCCATCGTCCTAGACTCCTTGTCTGGAGGATGTACCGAGGAACTCTCCTGTGTCAATTCCTAATTGATGGCAGCCGCCATCACCATGTTATCTACCGGAGCACCCTTGCTCCAAACTGTCTTGTCTGTGGGGGGGCTGAGAATCCTGTCCGATCTCTTGGGTATTGGCTCCACAGTGCCCGGCTCCTTCCTTGCCCTGGTAGTTATGAGGTCCACCGGGGGATCGGCAGGAGGGGACACCCAAGAGGTAGATGGGCTTGCGAACGCCTCCAGAAACACAGACTCATCAGAGGAAGGCTTTTGGGCTGACCACCCCCTCTAATACAAAGCATTTCCATAATGTCTCCAAAGGAGATGTCCTCGGGGGGTGACCTGGGGGAACCTTTCCCTTCCTCCAAGTCAGTGTCTTCTGTGAGAGACTCAGATGAGTCCAAGTGCCTCCTCTTACACTTTAATTTTGAGGAACCTTCTCTGGAGGGACTATCCGAGTAAGGCTCATCAACAATGTCCTGTTCCTCTACGGGAACCATCTGGGACATAGGCGCAGGCTGTCCCTGGGGCCGGATGATGGAAGACAGGCCCGTCTGACAGGGAATGGCAGGTGGATCCATAACAAGAACCTGGGGCCTTGAATCCCTCGAAAGGACCCTCTCCACACCTTCGAATGCCGAGGGTGAGCTTTTTTCTCTAGGATCTGAAAGCAGCCCCCTCGGATCCAGCGTGTTGATCGGCGCCGGAGATGACCCGATCAGATCCGAAAGAACAGTGCACTCTGACCTCAACTGAGCCGAAGGCACACTGACCCCTCTGGATCCAACACTCAGCTCATGGCCCCGAGAGCTCGGATCCGAAAAGGGACCCGACAAACCCGAAGGTGCAGTCGGCGCCGAAGTAGGAAACAATGTCGGCGCCGACATCACCCTGGCTCCGAAGCTACCTGGATCAGACAGCTCCGAAACCCGATAGTGGGTCGGAGAAGGAGTAATGGGGGCAAAAAATGGGGTCGAGCTCCCCCCCCGGAGGGGGGAGGCAAGAGCACTCCCATCTGCAGCTGGGCCTGAAGAAATCGACGCATCATCCGGTCCATGTCCGCGTCGGATAAACTTCTGGTTGACCTGGATGAGGCTGCCGAGGCTGGCCGGGAAGGCCGCCTGGATGACCTTGAAGGTGACCGGGTCTCCTCCTCCGGCTCCGGAGAGAAATGTGGAGAACGATGTCGGGAGGGGGAAGACCCAGAGACCTTAAGGGGGCTGGCGAGCTGCTTAGACGGCGGGGCCGAGGGAACTGAATCAGCCCACCTCTTGTGGCTACAATGCCTGTCCCTATCATGCTCCTTGTTTTTCTTGTCCTTTTTTCTGGTGTCCCTTTCCTCCGGAGCTGAAGAGGGAGTTTGAATCCCAGCCAGGGGAGCGGGAACAATCGGTGGAGCAGCTGCAGCCACAGAGGGGAGGAGGACAAAGCCGAATCAGGGGGCAAAAGGCCAACAAGGACTAGCTTGGTCCTCCTATCCCTCAAAGCCCTGGGGTTGAAGGCTGCACAGATAGTGCAGCCTGATGAAAGGTGGTCCACGCCCAGGCAAATAATGCACTGAGTGTGGACATCCACTGGGGACAGCTTATGGCCACACTCGGAGCATTTAGAAAAAATTGCTTTTAAAAAGAACAGGCCCACATGCACACACCTTCACACACAGACAGAAGGGGGAGGGGAAATTAATATCTACACTAAAGCTAACGCGAAAAACTACCAAAAATAGTTTAGGGGAGAAAAGGGTACCAACACACACTAAGTTTACAGAGATTTTTACGGAAAAGAAGTTTAAATATTTTACTTTAACTCACAAACCCAACGCTAGGAGCTCATTCTCAGATGCTTCAAGAAGCCGTGCCAAACAAGATCTGAGGACTAGAGGGAGGTAGCAGGGTATTATGTGTAGGGGAGGAGCTTGGAGCTTGGATCTTTTGCTAGGAAAGCTGCCGGTACAGATCCAAATCGGATCCGATACCCACAGGTTGCTGATCAAATGAAGTTAACTACTTCAGATAAAAAGTTAAAGATTTATAAGTTTTAGGAGAAGATATAATAAAAAAACTCTCTCACAAATGCTCAAGAGCAGAACCTGCGTCTAACCACAATGGTGGCAAATGAGATCTGAGGCAACAGGAATAGAGTATGGCATTATGAGTAGAGGGAGAAGCCCAAGAGTTGGATCTGAAATCTATAGTATGTGGCAGAGCTGAATCTGAAGATCAGATCTGTAACCCATAAGTGAAGAAGAATGAAAAGGACAACTTCACATCTATAAATTATCTACCCTCTGATTATTTGGTTTAGCAATACCTATATTCATGGGGACATGATAAGATGAAGCACTTAGGTGTAAGGATAAAAAAGTCTTCTGTTATGGCAGATAAGGATATGTGGGAAGAGACTAAAAGATGATAAAACTAAGAAACTGGAAGTTCTTGTTTGTGGATAGTAAGATACAAGCAATGAAAATGTTTTTAGTCCCATTAGTTTTGTACACAGGCCAGGCATATTTTTTTATCAACCAGAGGAAAACTTGTGGGGAATAATTAAAATGAGTTGAAGGAATTTATCTCAGAGGGAAAGAGGGCAAAATTTAAGAGGGATAAGTTGATTCTCCCAATAGAATAAGGTGGTTTAGGATTACTTGATTTGAAGGGATATGTTAAAGCTGCACAATTAAGGATCATTTATAACACACACAGAAGGCTAATATTCAAAGTGGAAAGGGATGATGATGAAGCAGGGGAAGAGTTTCAAGAAATTAGGAATGAGATTTTGGATGCAGATCATAAAGCTGCATAATGTATTCTAAGAACCAAGACAATACATGAATGGAAAAGGAGAGTTTGCCAATATAGATGACTGCTAGGAAGAGTATAGAAAATAGTAACAGGAGGATGGAATTTACTGGAGAAAAGTGGCAAAGGAATCAAGGTATTGGGTGTAAATAACTACAAAAGGGAAAGGTAGTACAGTGGGATGAGGCCAAGAAAAAGTATGAACTGTAAGTTAAGAGATTGCCTTATCTATCAGAGTATAGGCAAAGATAAAGGAATAGGGGAGTTCTAAGAGCAAGACCTACTATGCAAGAGTCTTTAGTCAAATCTAGAACAGATGTTGCTGTTAAAATGGGAATAATTAGTAGGGCATATAAAATATTGCATGATTACTAAGTTCCTCTGACTGATTCTTCTAGTTAAGACTGGGAAGCAATTTACAAGGGAATTATAGGACAACATATGTGTGGCTCCCACATATGCAACAAATTCCAGAAAGGTTAGAATTTGCACAGATATTGTATACCCCAAGGAGACTTCAAAGAATTTTTCCTTGGGTAGATAACAAATGCTGGAGGTGTGATGGGGAAGAAAGAAGTAATTGGGAACATGCTTTTTGGGAGTATAAGGAGCTGTCAGATTTAAAAATTTCCTTACAGAATACTCTCTCAGAATTAGTTGGGGAGTAAATGACTATAATTAAGGAAATCTAACTTCTGATATCCACAACAGAAAATTAAGAACTGTTTTGCACTTGGTTAATCTCTTGCTTGTTGCAAGTAAACAGACTTTTTGTAAGTAAATGTTTTGTTTCTTTATAGTAATCTGCCTTAATAGTAGCTAACAGGCCTCTGGGTCAAAATAGTTTTAGTGAGAGTGAAACCAGTTTTGATGAGTAGTGTTCTTGGTGTCTATATTAGAACACTGAACTTTCAAAATTTCGAGTGTTCTAATATTGACCCGTTTTCAGTGAATGCTGAAAATATCGAATAAACAGAATGAATTTTTTTCCTAGGGAAAGAATCTGGTTGTCCATTTCTGTTGCTTCGGTATTTCCAGCGCTGTGGTGGGTGGACGTGAGAGTTAGGGCGTGGTAGGTGAGTTAGGGCGCGGGTGAGGTGACTGTGCGATAGTGATGGACCTTAGGGTTAAGGTAAGTGGATAGTTAGTGGTGTATGTATAGTTTAGTGTAGGGTTAGGTGTAAGAGTTTAGGTGTATGTGTGTGGATTGCTGTTTGTTTGGTGTGCTTGTGTTGTATGTGTTTTGGAACAGCAAATGTTTTCCCTAGGAAAAAATTTGCTGTTCTGTATGTTCAATGTTTTAAATTTTCGATTCATAGGGTTCGATATTAGAACACTTGAAATTTTGAAAGTTCGGTGTTCTAATATAGACCACGGTTCTCGTTGGAGATGTTTTTGCTGATCTACTTACTGATTGGATTATTGTTGGTTCCTTAAAGCTATATCTCACTATTTCTGGAATTTAGAGTGGCCATTTTAAGGCCCAATTTGTGAGGAGCACTTCTGCTAAACACTAAATAAAGAAATCTACCTTCTGATCATCTCCAAAACCTCCCACCCTTCTTCTGTTGTGGTTTTAAAGGGTTGTGTCTCATTTCCCCCCCTTATGGGGTCCTGCCTGCCAAAGTCCCTTCCTTTCCTTTTTCATTACTATTGGCTATTGTGTGAGGTATTTATATACTTTCCCACACAACTGTAGGAGACCCTTGTTGAAACCCAATCCTTAAACCATAATAGCCCTCCTTAATACAGGACCAGACAACATGGATATGCAATTTCCAAATGTCTATGCAACTGGTTTGCTAGACAGGGGCTTCTGGAGACAATTTAGCAACTGTCTCCTGTTCTCAACCAGTTAATTACTGAAGAAACTAACACAGTATGCAAGAGATGTAAACACACAACTTCACTGGAAACAAAAATCTCACAAACGAAGTTGTAAAAAACACAAACACTACTCATACTACACACAGATTTTCTTATGCTAAGGCACTTAAGAGAAACCCACCCAGTCTCAAAGACCTCCTAGACTAACACCCTTCCTCAGCAATCATTAAACCACACACCACTAGCAACACCAAACACCATATAAGCATACACACCCAATGATCCCCCAAAGAATGAAGCCCATAAGGCAAGCAAGCACTTTACATAATACTCTTGTCATTGGGAATGCCATTGTATGACACAAATTTGCCCCACTCAGCAGGTTAGACAAGGAGAAGATAACTGTTAGTTGCCTATCTGGAACCAGGATCTGCAATATCACGCACCCACTGAAGTCACTGCACCTCATATATCAATATGATTCTAGCACAGTCCATGTGGGTGTAAATGAACAGAGATGTACCTCACTAGACTATACGAAAACAGATATCATGGATATCTCTGTTTGAATCAAAAGCAGGTATGAGCCTTGCATTGAGCAGCATTCTACCTTCACCAAGGATGATGTCACAGTATGTGAACAAAATGATAGATTTTAATAATTGGCTTAGTTTCTGGTGTCAATCCAGGGGAATCAAATATCTGTCAGCATGGAAGGACATGGTTAAACAGATCACGGTGCTTTGCCAAGGATGGTATGCACCTGTCCACCCTAGGCTTTTGAATACTGGCTAAAACTTTATCCACCCCCTTAGAGCCTTTAGGCAATGCCAAAATAAAACTCCTAATATAGCAAAAACAACCTTAAGGTGTTACTGCTCAATGCTAGGAGCCTAAACAAAAAACTCCACACCGTACAAGCCATCCTCCCTATGAAGAATGTAGACATCTGTGCCATTACTGAGACTTGATTTAAAAGTTCTTGAAAGTACACCAGCAGTGCAAGATTACAGTGCCTTCCACACATTTAGAACAGCAGCAGTACAGAAAGGGACTAAAGGTGGTGCCTAAGAGCAACAAATATACCTCCAGGTTGGTTAAACATCCACGAACAGGTCACCATAGATAAGGTCCCTCACCATATACTAGTTAGCTATAGGTCACCATCTATGCCCCAAGAGACTCACAACTCTTACCTAGACCTATTAGAGGCGCTCACCATCTAAACAAATAACCTATTCATGGGTGACTAACTATCCTTCTATAGACTGCGAAACATACACTGTCTCATACTCAAAGGCATAATGCTTCTTAGACTTTATTAACATGAAAATCCTGGACAAGACAGTGTGCTCCAACCAGAGATCAAATATACTGGCTCTAGTACTCAATAACATGGGAGAACACTGCACCCTCCTTCATGTCACATCTTTTATAGTGAGATCAGATCAAAAGCGGTCTCTGAAACAGAACTCAACTCGGTAAAACTCAATGAAACCTGTCATTGTTGGGAACTATTCGGAGGCAAGTTACATCCTATTAAAAAAATAAGTTATGTATTCACCATAACATTCCATCTGAGTTGTCTTTCATCTGTCTTCAACCCATGGGTTCAGATCTGACTCTGCCACATTTTTATAGCTTGGATCCAAGAATTGAGTTCCTCCTCCTCTACCCACAATCCCCCACTCCACCACCATTACCTCAGATCGAGTTTGTTGTAAATAGTCAACTCAGAAATAAGAAAAAAAAGGAACTATGTATGAGGAAACACACTCAGGAGCTTAAGCAGCCCAAGTTGTGGTCTGTGCCACATCATCCAGGTCCTCCAAAAGACCGGGGGAAGGCTGAAGACTGATGAAAGACTACAACTCAGATTGAATGTTATGGTAAGTATATAACTTCTTTATCTGAAATTGTTGCTTTCATCTGATCCTCAACCCATGGGACTGAGTCCCTACCTACACAGACCCTGGGTGGCCCTAAGGAAGGATGTTTTTGAACACGGCAGAGTCAAAGGAAGCTTGGCTTCTGGAGATTATGGGCAATTGTAATGGTTAATAAAAGTATGAGAAGAAGCCCAAGTGGCTGCGGCACAAATGTCATCTAATGAAACCCTAGACCAGAAGGCAGAAGAGGTACAAATGGACATAGTGAAATGGGCTTTAATTTTGTTTGGTAAAGGGATGCCTCTAAGTTTGTAAATCAAAACAATGCACTTAGATCCAATTGAAAATAGTTACCTTAGATACTGGTCTCCTCAGTCTGGATTTTGAAAAATAAACAAATGATTGGACTTAAAACTGACTTTGTTCTGTCTAAATAAAACCTTAATTGCCTGTGAACATTCAGAGAATGGAGTTGGTATTCACCTCTGTTTTGAAAATTTATAAAAACAAAACGGCAAATTGGTCTCCTGATTAATATTACTCTCTGAATTGACTTTAGGCAAAAAGGAGGGGTTAGTATGGAGGATGACTCTGTGAAAAATGAGGTAAGGAGGCTTGATGGACAAAGCCTGGAGTTCTGAAACTTTTTGCAGAAGTAATGGCTACCAAAAGGGCTGTTTTCCAAGATAACAGCTGTAAGTCCACTTTGGCTTCCAGTTCAAAGGGGGAATATGTCAAGGCCTGAAGAACTAAAGTAAGATCCCAGGGGAATGACCTCTTTAATCGGACGTTGCAGAAGAAAAGTGCCTTTTAAAAAAAATCTTACAATTTTTGGAAGAAGTCAAGGAAGAGTAATTAAACCAGACATGGTAGTTAGAGATGGCTGATAACTGGATCTTGATGGTAGAGAAGCTAGAACCTTTGTGGAAGAGATCGGATAGGAAATCTAAAATAAATGGAATAGGGGCCGAGAAAGGATCAACTTCGTGTTGATGAGGCCAGACTGAAAATCTCTTCCACTTGCTAGCATAAGTTTTCCTAGTGGAAGACTTGTGAGCTGTTAAAATGATATTCTTGACTGAGGAGGACAGCCCAGGAACTCTAGCCATCATTGGAAATGGAGTAGGCATGCTGTCAACCTGAGACTGACAATGTCTGGATAAGGGTGACTGGACGGGTGAGAAAGAAGATCCAGAGACAGATGCAGAATCCAGGGAGGAGACAGCAGATGAGACCATAGCATGGGAAACCAGATTTGCTGAGGCCAAAAAGGGGCTATGAAGATTACTTTGCACTTTAATGTCCTGGCTTTCTGAAGGAATTTTGGGATAAGAGGCATAGGTGGAAAGGCATACAGAAGACCGGTGGGCCAAGGCCAAGTGTGAACTAGAGCATGCCTTGGGGATTCCCCTGGAGGGGGAATTAGGGTGAAAAACTTGCTGCACCTTGCATTGGAAGGAAAGGTGAATAGATCACAGGAAGGTTGACCCCATTCCTGAAAGATCACTTCTGCCACTATTGGATTGAGGGACCACTCGTGGGGCATCAGCAGGATTCGACTGAGCCTGTCTGCCAGAATGTTGGATGTCCCCAGAATGTGCATTGCTATCAGAAAGCATTTGGATGAGATCACCCATTCCCACAATCTCATGGCTTCTTGACAAAGAGGGCAGGATCTGGTTGCCCCTTGCTTATTTATATACCAGACTGCAGCCAGGTTGTCCATCTGGATAGCAATGGTCCCAGTTGGAAGAGAGGTCTGAAGTGCTTGCAATGCCAGAAGCACTGCTCTCATCTCCAGGACATTTATATGCAAGTTGGTCTCCAAGGAGGACCACTTGTCTTGAACTGTCTGTCCCAGATAATGCCCCCCCACCCGAACTGGGAGTCATCCATAGCCACCATGGCTATGGGTGGAGGAGGTATGAAGGGCCGACCCTCAGGAGATTTGAGGATGGAGCCACCACATCAGTGATTGCTTGCAGATCTTTGAAAATTGAACTGGTTGTGAAAGAGGGAGATCCAACAGAGACCATTGTACCGCTAAGGGCCATTGCAGTACTCTAATATGAGGATGAGTAATGGGAATAATCTTAATAGTTGCAGTCATGGAACACAGGGCTTGAAGAACTAGGCTCACTGGGGCAATGGAATTTGTACGGTTTGCCGTACATGATGCTGTAATGACAGAATTCTTTGTGGTGGTAAGAATGCCTTAAACTGTAGAGTGTTGAGGCATGTACCTATGAAATCTAGAACTTGTACTGGTTGAAGATTTGACTTGCTGAGATTGCCAGAAATTCTCAAGGAATGAGCTAGTTGAAAAAAATAATTCCGGGTTAACAATAGTTGATGTCTAGTGGGAGCAGCAATGAGCCAGTCATACAGATACAGAAAAACTTGGAATCCCTGCAGCCTAAGATGAGCTGCTACTACGACCTGCAGCCTAAGATGAGCTGCTACTACTACCATGACTTTGGTGAACACCCTGGGGGCTGAGATGAGACCAAAGGGGAGTACTTGGAACTGGAAAGGACTGGCTCCCAGTCAAAAGTGGAGAAAT
Source organism: Protopterus annectens (assembly GCF_019279795.1). Classification (NCBI taxonomy): domain Eukaryota; kingdom Metazoa; phylum Chordata; order Ceratodontiformes; family Protopteridae; genus Protopterus; species Protopterus annectens. The sequence goes on along the minus strand of NC_056745.1, from coordinate 164,425,298 downwards.
TTCCTGGAGCACTTGTCCATTTTTATATGGTAGTACGCATCCTGGAGGTCATGGAACACATCCAGTGATTCTCCTGTAACATGGGGAGAATGGATTGAATTGTTAGCATCCGTAACTTTGTCTTGGCAACTGATTTGTTCAGATGGGTGAGGTCCAGAACTGGTCAAGTCCCTCATCTTTTTTGGCACTAAAACAAATCTTGAGTATATGTCTAATCCGGACTGGCCTGGGGGGACTGGCTGGATGACTTTTTCTTAGCAGACCAGCAATTTCCCCGGCTGCCTTCCTCTGATTGGGTGGAACATAGGGGAGGACTCTTTTTGGTATGGGTTTGGATAGGAAAGGAATATTATACCCTCTGGATATGATGGTCAACATCCAATGGTCTGTGGTGATGGCTTCCCAGGCTGTTAGGTAAAGAGATAGATGGCCTCCGACTGCCTCCAGAGCAGAGCAGTCTGGCAACCCTTCAGGGCTGCTGGAAGGGCTTCTCTGAGAAAGGTTCTTGGGAATCCTGGCTTCTCAGACCCCCTCTGCCCCTGGGGTGGCATCCATTGTTTCCCCTTATGCCTCTGGAGCTCTGGGACATCCTGAACCACAATGTCTTACCACCATGCTGATTCCTGGAGAAGGATCTTTGTGGGGTAGTGAAGCAGATCCCAATGGCAGAAAGCATCTTCTCGTCTTTCTTGCTTTGGGAGAGTGTTGCAAACGGAAGAACTGAACAAGGCTGATCCACCAAAGGGGAAGTTGATGAAGGATGCCCTGAAGGGTTCTGAAAAGTCACACAGCCATATCCAAGCACGGCATCCGATAGCAATGCTGGAACTGGCTTCTCTAGAGGTTCCTTCTGGCACATACGAAATTAGTCTCACAGAGCTGTTTTAGATGGTGGTAAAGGTGGCCAGCGTGAATGAGATGGCCTTAACTCTCCTCTTCAGGCGTGGACCCTGCAGGAGGCTGAATAATTTCCTTAATTAAATCTCTCTGGAGCCTGGTGACACGGGCCAAATAGTTCACTGCCCTCAGAGCAAAGGTTGCTGAAGAAAAAAAACCTGCTTTCGGAATCTGTCCAACACCCTGGGCTCCCTGTTAGGGGATAGACAGTGGAACTCTCCTGGGTGAGTTCCTTCTTGGTGGCCGCTGCAACCACTATGGCATTGACAGGGATACACTTGGACCAGTGGGGCCTGTCTTGGTGAGCACTGAGGACCTTGTCTGAATGACTGGGAATAGGCTGTACTGTCTCTGGCTCCTTCCACACCCTGCGGGAAATGAGATTGACCAGGGGATCTGCAGGGGTGGGGCAACCAAAATGTAGAATGCCCTGTACCAAAGGACTTGAGAAACACCAATTCATCCAGATTAGGACTTTGGGAAGACCCACTTCTCTGCCTGAAGATTTCCATGATGTTCCCAAAGGAGACATCGTCAGGTGGGGATCTATGGGACCCTTCTCCTTCCTCAAAATCTGTGTCTTTGGTGAGGGACTCTGGTGGCGAATCCAAGTGCCTCCTCTTGCACTTGTGCTTTCCTTGGAATTCCTCAGTGGGAAGGTTTGGGGAGCCATCAGAAAGCTGTTGGGATTCCATCTGTGGAACAGTACTCGAGGCTTGAGGAACAGGCAGTCCCTGAGAGGACAGGAGGGATGCCTGCTGCACAGATACAGAGAGAGCAAAAACTATGTCCAAAGCTGAAAATGTCAAGGCTCTCACTGAAGTAGAGAGGGCCCTCTGTATCATGTTGAATGCTGAGGGAGAGTGAGTAAACAAGGGTAACTCTGCCAAAGCTGAAGCAATCAGCGTCGAAACTCCTTCAGACCCCCCCAACCCCAGCACTGAGGAGGCTGTCAGAGCCGAAATGTTGAACGCTGAAGCGCTGAGAAGTAGGGATGGGTCCAAAAGCCTCAAACCCAAAGCCCACCCCTTGGATCTGGTGCCAAAGTCTTGGCTCCAAAAGTCTATCAGCCCTGAGAGGGTCAGAGCTGACACACCCGAGCCACAGTCAGCATCGAGGTAAGAGTACCCATCGGCACTGATGACTCAATACTTGGGAGCTTCAGACCAGAAGGTTCCAAAGCTGAGGGTCGAATTGGAAGACAACAGATCGGGAGGAACTCAGATTGGGAGCTCACGGTTCCGGAGGGAGATGGAGTGGGCAGAACCCCCATCTGCATCTGTGCATGCAGAAAATGCATCAATAACCTGTCCATCTTGGCAAAGGAGAGAGAGTGAGAGGACCTGAATGACGAGGCTATTGATCCTGGTCTACAATGATGTCTGGGAGAATAAAGGACCGAGAAAGTCCAGAAGGGGGCAGGTTCAGAAGAGAACCCTGGGGTGATGGGACAGGAAGAAGCATGCTTCCTCTTAGGAGGAGGAGACAGAGAGGCCCTGGAGTCAACAGGACAGTGGGGAATGTCTGTCTCCTGGGGTGGCTTGTCAGCCTGGTCCTTTGTCTTGGCCGACTGGTCCTGTGACGATTTAGGGGATGCTTGGGCTCCTGAAGTGGAGGCCTGAGCAGCAGAAGATGATGGAAGCAGGCCCTTTAAGATTAATTTATTCCTCCTGTCTACCATTGTACTCTGATTAAAGCCCGTGCAGATAGAGCAAGAGGAATCAAGATGACTGGCACCCAGCCAATATAGATACAGGGTGTGGGCATCAGAGAGTGGTATCTTATGCCCACACCCTGTAAACTTTTTGAAGCCAGCTTTTGGGGCTTCAGACATGGTAGGCTGATAGTTTTACTCAGGCTTTTCTCCTTTCTTTCTCTAAGTAATTTGTACTCACAGTACACACACACAAACTGACCAATGGAGGAGCTTGCTGGATTGCTGCTATCTCTGAAGGCAGCAAATGAGATCTGAGGTAATGGTGGTGGAGTGCGGGATGGTGGGTAGAGGAGCTCAGTGCTTGGATCCACGCTATAAAAATGCAACAGAGTCAGATCCGAACCCATGGGTTAAAGATCAGATGAAAGCAACAACTTCAGATCGACAGTTTGTCAAAATTCAAGGCTCTCCCTAAACTTGAGACCACAGCTACCTGTACAGAATTATTCACAGAAACCCTGTACAAACATATAAATAGCTGCATAGAGCCTACTGTACCCACCAGAAACCCAAAAGAAACACTAAAACAAACCTCACTGGTGGAATCCCCACCTCAACAGGAAATATAACAAAAAAAAAAAACAAGTCATGGCCAAAATCAGAAAGATTAACTACCATAAAGAAAAGATCTCTCTGATAACAAGAAACTAAGTCTAACAAGACCAATTACAAGGTCAGAATAGCTCTTAGGCCAAGGACAATTGCAAGGCCTTCTCCAGCTATGCCTGGAACTTTAAAGGTAACACACACAGCAAAGCACTGAACTGGTGGTTAATGGCACTACCTTCACTAATCACCGAGGCATAGCAAAACTACTGGCTGATAAATTTGTCTCAAACTTCGCCCGCACTCTCCCTGGCTATTCCCAGCAAAATACCCAACTATTACCAGGGATTAGGTTCTGGTGGGTCTTACTAAATCCAGAAACACTGCCTCAACAGGCCCTGACAATACCTCTGGTTCCCTCCTGAATAGTCTAAAACATGACCTATCAGGGCCACTTGAGGCACTCTTCAGCTAAAGCCTCAAAACAGGTTATGTACCAAGTGAATGGAGAACTATAATGTTCATCCCTCTTAATAAGGGCAAACCATCAACCAACCCCTGGAACTACAGACCCATCAGTCTGACAGGTCTAATATGCAAAGCCATAGAAAAATAAGTTATGTACTCTCCATAACGTTCCATCTGAGTAGGTAACTTCATTTGTCAGCAACCTGTGGGTATCGGATCCGATCTGGATCTGAGCCGGCAGCTTTCCAAGCTAAAGATCTGAGCTCTCAGCTCCTCCCCCCTTACCCATAATACCCTGCTACCTCCCTCCAGTCCTCAGATCGAGTTTGCCACTTATCAACCACAGCAGTCAAACATACTCGAAAGAGAAACACTAACCTAATGCGCAACAGAAGGAAAAACCTTCTGTAGTGGAAAAGATCATGAAACAGGCTAGGGGAAAGAAGGGGGGGGGGTCGGATGTGGACAAATGAAGTTACCTACTCAGATGGAACGTTATGGTGAGTACATAACTTCTTTATCTGAAGTAGTTAACTTCATTTGATCAGCAACCTGTGGGACAGAGTCCCCAGCTTCCAAAACCTGGGAGGCCCTCATGGAAGGATATTCCGGAGCACTGCGGAGCCAAAGACTGCCCTACCTCTAGAGATCAAATCCAGCTTGTAATGAGAAATGAAGGTATGAGAAGAGGCCCAAGTAGCCGCTGAACAGATGTCATCTAAGGGAACTCTTGACCACAATGCTGCAGAGGTAGCCATAGAACGGGTAGAATGAACATGAACCCCCAAGGGTTCAGGCTTACCGGAAGCTGAATAGGCTTGTAAGATGCAGTGGGATATCCATCTGGCTAAAGTAACTTTTGTAACTGGCTTGCCCAAGGACGGCTTAGCAAAAGACACAAAAAGCTGTTCCGATTTGCGAGAAGCAGCTGTCCTGTGCAAGTAAAATCACAATTGTCTATGCACGTCCAACAAATGCAGTTTATATTCCCTTTGTTTTGAAAGTTGGGAAAGAAAACAGGCAAATTGATGATTTGATCGATATTGGCCTCGGAGGCCACTTTAGGCAAGAATGAAGGATTAGTCCTGAGAGATACTTTGTCCTTATGGAAAACCAAGTACGGGGGTTTCGTACAAAGGGCTTGAAGTTCAGATACCCTCCTAGCTGACGTAATTGCAATCAAGAAGACAGTCTTTCAGGATAAGAATTTGAAGTCAACGGAAGCTGCAGGTTCAAAGGGTGGACCCGTTAGGGCCTGGAGAACTAGAGTTAAGTCCCAAGGGGGAACCACATTCTTGACCGGAGGTCTTAAGAGAAAGGTGCCTTTCAAAAAGGTCTTGCATATCTTAGTGGAAGCCAAGGGTTTAAAGGTTATCCCCGGTGTGGAAATGAGAAATGGCAGTCATCTGAACCTTTACAGTAGAAAAACTGGCCCCCTGATGGAAAATGTGGGACAGAAATTCCAGAACTGCTGGAATGGGAGCCGAGAAAGGATCCAAATCCCTATCCTTAGCCCAGATGGAAAAACGCTTCCATTTACTGTTGTAGATTTTCCTGGTAGAAGGTTTATGTGCCGCTACCAGAATAGTCTTTACCGAAGACGAGATACCGGGAATCCTAGCCGTTAGTGGAACTGGATCAACCAAGCCGTGAGCTTGAGGTCATCCAGGTTTGGAGTTTGCAATCCTGAAGGATGAGAGATCAGATCCGGAATGGGATCTAAGACCCAAAGAGGGGCTATGATGTGAGACCACAGATACGGGAACCAGATCTGATGAGGCCAGAATGGGGCTATGAGGATTCTTTTGCTCCCCAACTGACGAGCTTTCTGCAGGAACTTCGTCATTAGTGGAAGAGGAGGATAAGCATAAAGAAGACCTGGTGGCCAAGCATGGATCAGAGCATCTCTGGGGTTCTCCCCCAGTGGGGGAATTAAAAAATTGCTGCATTTCGTGTTTAAAGGAGACGCGAAGAGATCGCAGCAAGGCTGATCTCATCTGAGGAAGATCTGTTTCGCTACTAAGGGGTTTAGAGACCACTCGTACGGTGTGAGGATAGAACAGCCTGTCCGCTAGAATGTTGGACCGACCCGGAATGTGCGTTGCTATCAGAAAGCGGTTGGTGGAAATCGCCCCTTCCCAAACTTTCATAGCCTCTCGACAAAGTCGGTAAGACCTGGTTCCTCCCTGTTTGTTGATGTACCAGACTACCGCCATGTTGTCTGTCTGGATTGCAATAGTCCCTGGAGGAAGAAGGTCCTGAAGGGCTTGCAACGCTAAAAGCACCGCCCTCATCTCCAGCACACTGATATGCAGAACGGTCTCTACAGGGGTCCACGTGCCTTGGACGGTTCTGCCCATGCAATGCCCCCCCACCCGAGGAGAGAAGCATCCGTGGTCAGCGTGCCTTGGGGTAGAGGCATCACGAATGGTCTCCCTTCTCGAAGCTCTCGGGAATGAAGCCACCAGAGGAGGGAGCTCCTGCAAACCTTGCTCAGGGCAATTTATGAATCAAAAGGGTGTAGGAGGAGGAGGGACTATTGAACCTGAAGGGTCCACTGAAGGACTCTCATGTGGTTGAGCAAGAGGTGAAAGGCTGATGGCCGCCACCATGGATCCTAGGGCTCTCAGGACTAATTCTGCGGGTGGAGCCGGGGACTGAAGAAGTTCTATTACATGGAGCAACAAGGTGCATAACCTGTCTGTAGTCAGAAAGGCCCTGGACAGGAGTGTATTTATCCTGGCCCCTATGAAATCTATAACTTGAACAGGTTGAAGAGAAGACTTCTTGAAATTTATGGAAATGCCAAGGTGATTGGGCAAGAACAAAGCATAATCCCTGGCGGAGGAGAGTAGATGCCTGGTGGGGGCAGTGAAGAGCCAGTCATCTAGGTATGGAAAGACCTGAATTCCCTGAAGTCTCAGGTGGGCTGCTACAACTGCCATGACTTTGGTGAACACCCTGGGGGCAGTGGTGAGGCTGAATGGAAGAACCCTGAACTGGTAATGACTGGCCCCCAGTCGAAAGCAGAAATACCTCCTGGATCGTCTGCCCATGAGAATGTGGTAGTACGCATCCTTGAGGTCTATGGAGCACATCCAATCATTCTCCTGCAGAAGGGGGAGAATAGATTGTAGAGTGACCATCCGGAATTTTTCTTTGGCAATGAACAGGTTCAAGGTTGACAGGTCGAGAATTGGCCTTAAGTCCCCCGTCTTTTTTGACACTAAAAAGAACCTGGAGTAATTGCCTAACCCGGATTGCTCTGGGGGGACGTGTTGGGTGGCCCTTTTTTCTAGTAATTTCTTTATTCCTGAGGCCGCAGCATCCATCTGATCGGGTGGGACATCGGGGAGGTGCCTCACTAATGGGGGAAGATTCAGGAAGGGGATAGAGTAACCTCTGGATATTATTCGGAGCACCCAGCGATCTGTAGTAATGGACTCCCAACTTGCTAGATGCTCCGAAAAACACCCCTGACTGCCACCAGAGAGAGGGACAGTCGGGCAAGCCCTCAGGGCTGCTGCGTGGGTCGGTCAGAGAAGGGCTCTCTTGACCCGAAATTCTTCGGCCCCCCACTTCCTCTGGACCGGCGTCCACCTTGTCCACCCCTGCCTCTGAAGGATGAAGGGTCTGGAGCGGGACGGGACTGCTGAGATTTCCGGAACCACATCTTCTTTTGCCCTCTCTGGTTCCTTGAAAAGGATCTCTGAGGAGCAGGAAAGCGGATTCCAATGGCAGACAGAGTCTTCCTATCGAGCGTTAGTGAAGGACGCCTTGAAGGGTTCCGCAAAGTCGCAGCCAGGTGTGGCGCTGCTCTAGCCAACCCTCCGTGGCATGGGAGAGAAGCCACATATAAGTGTTCGATATAGACTTTAGAGTGGCCATGCGAGCTGAGAAGGTACGTTTGTCCTCGGCCGCCATGGACTCTGGGGGAGACCCAGCATACTCTTATCAGATCCCGCTGGAGCCTAATGACGCGTGCCAGATAATTCAACACCCTTATAGAAAAGGTGGCTGAAGCAAACATCCGCTTTCCAATGCGGTCCATCCTCCGAGACTCCTTATCAGGAGGATGGACCGAGGAACTTTCTTGAGCCAGTTTCTTCTTGGTGGCAGCTGCCACCACCATGGCATCTACCGGGGAACCTTTATTCCACGCGGGTTTGTCAGAAGGGGGACTAAGGATTTTGTACGGTCTCTTGGGGATTGGCTCCACAGTGTCCTGCTCCTTCCAAGCCCTGGTAGTAATCAAATCTACCAAGGGGTCGGCTGGGGGGTGACACCCAGGAGGTATACGGGCCTGCGTCAAATGCCTCCAGAAACACAGACTCATCCAAGGAAGGCTTCTGGGCTGACCACCCCCCTCTTATGCGCAGCATCTCCATAATGTCTCCAAAGGAGACGTCCTCCGGGGGTGACCTGGGGGAACCTTCCCCTTCCTCTAAGTCTGTGTCCTCAGGGGAGTCCAAGTGCCTCCTCTTGCACTTTCGTTTGTGAGGGGCCTCCTCAGCGGGACCGTCCGAGGAGGGCTCACCAACAGGGTCTTTTTCCTCTACAGGAACTAACTGGGGCACAGATGGAGGCTGTCCCTGGGGCCGGACGATGGAAGACAGGCCCATATGTGAGGGAGTGAAGGGTGGATTCGTGGCACGGACCGGGGACTTCGAACTCAACAGCACCCTCTCCACCACGTCGAACGCCGAAGATGAACCACTCTCCCCAGGCTCCGAGAATAGTCCCCTCGATTCCGACATGAGGACCGGTGTTGGAGCAGACGCCATTGGACCTGAGAGGGAAGTGCGCTCCAACAACGGAGCCGAAGACACACTCACACCTGCAGATCCGAAGCTTGGCTCTCGGCCCCGAGAGCTCGGATCCAAAAGATGACCCGATAAACTCAAGGGTAAAGCCGGCAAAGTAGCAACTACTATCGGCGCTGACTCCCCGGCTCCTAGATGACTCGGAACCGACGGCTCCGAAACCCGATAGTGGATCTGAGAAGGAGCAATTGGTGCATCATCCGGTCCATATCTGCGTTGGACAAACTCCTGATGGACCTCAAAGAAGTTGAGGCGGGCCTGGAGGGCCGCCTAGACGACCTCGAGGGTGACCGGGACTCCTCCTCTGGAGAGAAGCATGGAGAGTGGAGCCGAGAGGGGGAAGACCTGGGAACCCTTGCGGGGGAAACCAAACACCTTAGCCAGCGGAGCCGAAGGGGCTGATTCAGCCCATCGCTTATGGCTCTTATGCCTCTTTCCTTCTCTTTCTCTCTGTGCCCCCTGTCTTTCTTAGAAGAACCCCCCTCTCCCTGGGACACAGTGGGAGGTTGAGTCCCGACCAGGGGAGGGGAAGCTGAAGGCTGGACAGTCGCAGCCGTGACTGGCGCCACTGTGGGAGAGGAGGAAGTAGAATCTGGGGGTAAGAGTTCCGCTAAGATTAACTTGTTTCTCCTGTCCCTCACAGCCTGGGGGTTGAAGGCCGCACAAATCTGGCAGCCTGATGTTAAGTGGGCTACCCCCAGGCAGAGAACGCACTGAGTGTGACCATCTGCTGGGGACAGATTATGACCACACTCAGCACATTTCGAAAAAATGGCCTTAGGGCACTCGGCCATAACTACAAGCACACACCCTAACACACACTAGTAAGGGGAAGGGAAAAACACTAATTTACCACTAAAAGTAAATAAAGAACGGTTTAACTAAACTATGGATCTATAACACACTCAAATCGCTAGAATTTGAATAAGAAAACTCCTAAATTCCTCTCACCTAAAAACGCCAAGAGCTCGTCCCTTATGCTTCAGAAGCTGGCAAACAAGATCTGAAGACTGGAGGGAGGTAGCAGGGTATTATGGGTAAGAGGAGGAGCTGAGAGCTCAGATCTTTAGTTTGGAAAGCTGCCGGCTCTGATCTGATACCCACAGGTTGCTGATCAAATGAAGTTAACTACTTCAGATCAAATTATTATGGAAATGATCAGCAAGGGCATTGGCAACCTACAGACACTGGATGTATCCCAGTTTGGCTTTAAGGGAAGGTTGTGCCTACTTAACCTAGATGACTTCTTCAAGGTGGTCACCAAGGCAATGGATGAGGGTAAAGAGCATACCACAACCTGGCCAAATCATTTGCTACAATATCTCAATCATCAAGTAATTGTTAACAAACTCTTCAAACTAGGCATAAATCCCTATGTAACTCAGTGGATTGCTGGCTGTCTCACTGACAGGACTTGTGAGACCACCTCCACAAAGAGACTGGTCAACAGCAGAGTACATCAGGATTCTGTGCTGAGCCTATTCCTGTTTAGCATCTACTTCTTGGAAGTCAAGGCTAATGTCAAAGGCCTTTGCCTCATCAAGTATGCAGATGACTAAATTGGGAGCTAGCATAGATTTCTCCCATTGCACAAACATCTTGTAGGAGGGTCTAACCCAGACAAATGACTGGTGCCAAAGCTACTGTTTAAAATTCAATGTCAAGAAATGCATTATAATTCCTTTTTGGGAAATTGCTCACCCAAGTTAATTAGTCCATCAACAGAACACCCCTAAGAATCGATCTTGAAACATGTAGCCAGTAATCTGGCCTTCGATCAACATGTAGCAAAGATAGTAAGAAAATCTTTCTATGTTGTCCAAGTTACAAATAACGGTATGACACCCAGGTCTAAGAAAGTTATAGTACCACTCTACTCAGCCGTTAGACACATCATTGATTACAATGGCCATTTGGCAGGTAGCTAACCATACACATGCAACAGGTGAACTCCCACAAAAGGTTCCTCACCAGGAGGATCCAGGATATGAATACTCGGTCCTACACAGATCACCTAAAGGCCTTGTCTCTGTACTCAGCATCCTACAGGGTCCTGAGAGGTGATCTATGCCTGGCTTATATGGCACCCTCAGATCCAGCCCAGACGGATCTTTTGCACATCTGCAAAATAAAAACAGCATTAGATCCAAGGATTTCAACTTCACTTGTTGACAAACAGAATATGCTGGAGGGACAGATATTTGACTCAAAGGATCCTTTTGTTTTGGGACACACTCCCCATCTATGTCAGAGTTTCTCTCTGACCTTATTCAAATAAAACCTTGACCATTCGATAAGAAAAATCACAATTTCACCCCCAGTCTGGCTCCCACGTCTGATGAGCAGAGACCATCAGAAAATATAGAGTTCTTGCAATTAGCACCCCCCAAACACGTCCCTTAGCTGCTTCCTTACTAACTCTCTCCCTCCTAATAGATACCCAAAATACTCAGGGAGAAAACTAGGTTGGGGTGCACAGCTAGGCTTATAAAGACCCCTAACAGTTGTAGCCTAGAAACAACCTATGAAATGATTCTTTCAAGCTGGGGCACAGGGTATGAATTGCCTAAACATAGTAAAGCCTTAACTTTAATTATGTTGGGTACCACAAAAGCAAGTCTAAACTGAATATATTTGAAGTATTAAATGTTATAAAAGAAACTGAAGAGGGATTATTATAAAAAAGGAAGGAGCAAATTACATAGAAATGAATGGAATTTGTGGGAATAATACATGTAGAATAATGTTCAGGAATGAGGTTTAAGGGAAGGAACTAAGTAACACATGTAATGTTGGACAGTCGCTATAAAGATAATCTATGTATAATGTGTGTAAACGGGGAAGAAAATGTTAATATGGTTTGTTAAAATGAGGAAGAATGGGTAAGAGCACTCTGAAGTTGGACACTAGCAAACTAATAAATGAAAGAAAGATCTGCAAACATATCCTTTCTCTGGCACCAGAAACATTCTTGAATACAATTAACCCCCCCCCCCAAAGAAACTATGTGGTGTAGGACAGGAGTACACAGAGAGGGTTTCATCTGGTAGATGTGGAATTCCCTTCTAAAGGAGAGATTTATTCCTACTGCTACCTGTAATCCTGTTGAATCAGTCTCAGAACACATTTGTTTGAAACAATTGTTGCCTAGCAAGAAACAGATTCAGATATTGTGGAAGGATAGGGGACTCCCAGTGTTGAGAGGGAACCATCCCCTGCATAGTAATCCTGACTTACACCTGTCCTAAATGTCTACATTTTGCTGGGATTTATTTATTTGCAGTTGGTTTACCAGGATAGTCCATTGGGCCAAAAGAACCCATTTTCAATGGAGTCCTGGGGAGAAAAGCTCCAAAAACAATTAGCAAGGTTACAATAAGGTATTTTGTTTTAATTATACAATTACTATGGACTTGGAAATACAGTAGACTAGTGTACAAACATATACAAATATTACAATCTTGTATCGCTGAAAACAATTTACAATATAGAAACTGAGAGGCTTTTACAACTTAGGGTGGGTTACACTGGAGATACCTTTCATACATTCAGGATGAGTAGCTTAATACAATCAAGAGAAAGGTATATGAGCTGACATACAACCTTTCAATATAGAAACAGAGAACCTTTTCCATCAGAGGGTATATTTACACTAAGATACCTTTAAGTACTCAGAAAAAGCTAATACAAGCAAGAGCAAGATCTAGGAGTTTAGGAGAGTAAGTAGAAATTCTCATTATGAATAGGGGAGGAGAAGTGAAAATTCTCAGTATGAGGAGATTATGTTGGGTGGGAGCAGTAGCATTCCCACTGGGAAATTAGGTGTGAGTGAAGGGATTTTTTGAATGAGAAGTGATTTGTAATGGTACGAATGGATGGGGATAAGGAGTTCCAGAGACGAGCAAGACTGTAGGATAAGAGATTTTTTCCAGGGGGACAAATTGGTTTATACAGTTTAATTAGGCTTTGGTTGTTAGATCTTAGAATTCTATCAGGGAGGTGCATTTTGAAGGTAGAGGAAAGGGATGGGCAGAGGGAGGGATTGAAGATGAGTTTGTGTGCAGCAGAGGGAGGGATTGAAGAGGAGTTTGTGTGCAAGAGTCTGTTGGACGTAGGTGAGGCGATTGGGTAGTTCTAACCATTAGTTTGTGGAGAGCCGAACAGTGGTGTGAGGAGGACTTATGGGAGGTAGCAAACTTGACAATTTTGTTATAGCAAGAGGAGAGTTGTGTTTTGAGAGAAGATTGTAGGTTAGTTAGAAGTGGGGCTCCATAGAGTTGGGATGGGATGAGAAATGTGGTAGATAGGGTGAGTTTGGTGGAGGGTGTAAGATAACGATTCTGGTCTGTAGAGCATGCAGAGTTTTTGGTTGTTTTTTTTTTATATTTAGTTGAAGATGGGAATTGAATTTAAGCTATCAATTTGGACCCCAAGTAATTTGGCCTCAGATACCAGTTCTAAGGGTGTATTGTTGTGACTAGTAATAGTGAAATTACTTGGACTGAAAAAGGTAGCTTTAGAGGGGGGTGAATACCATTACTTTGGTTTTGGAGGCATCGAGTACAAGGTGATTTGTTTTCATCCATTGTTCGGTCGTTGAGAATGCATCTTGAATAAGCTTTAGCAGTGTGGGGATGGAGGTAGCAGAGCAGATTATAGTTGAATCATCTGCATACTGGATAATTTTAGTTGAAGGGATAGAGTTATGGAAATCGTTTATGAATATATTGAAAAGCAGAGGACCCAGCATATATCCTTGGGGAACACCGGTTGGGGTGTTGATGAAAAGGGAGGTGGCTTTTTTCCATCTCACTGCCTGATATCTATTGGATAAGTAGCTTGTGAATCAGTTCAGAGAAGAGGGTGACAAGTTAAGCTTGGAGAATTTAGTTAGTAATAAATTGTGGGAGATCGTATCAAAGGCTTTAGAGAGGTCTAGTAGGAGGGTAGAGACAATGTGTCCTGTGTCCCAGGCTTTGTTCACAGCTTCCATGAAGGAGAGTAGGGCGGGTCATAGTACTGTGTCTTGGTCTGAAACCATGTTGTGTTGGAGTTAGTAGGTTATTGTCTAAGAGGTATGGTAGGAGTTGTAGGTGAATACACTTTTCTAAAAGTTTAGAGATAGGAGATAGAATAGCGATGGGACAGAAATTAGTAATATTGTTATTGATGCCTCCTTTGTGCAATGGAACAAAAGCCTTTTTCCAGATTTGGGGTACCGAGCTTTCTTGAATGGAACAGTCGATTAAAATGCTGATGGGGTAGGCAATGGCTTCAGCAGCTACACTGAGAAAGTAAGAAGGAATGTTATCAGGGGCATTAGAGCATGGTTTTAGTTTCTGCAGTAGTCTTTTTATGGTGGATGTGGGCATAGGTTTTAGTGAGAATGGTGGGGGGAGAATTTGAGAATGTTGATGGAGTGAAGAAAGAGGGATGAGCAGTGGTAAGGGGTGAAAAGTTATTGGGGTGTAGTGGGGTTTGAAGATGAAAAGGATGAGGTTAGTTTGTAGATAGAATCAATGAAGAAGGTGTTGAATTGAGTGGCCAAGTCTATGTCAGGAGTGTTAGGGTCTGGGCTCGGGTTATCTGGTTTGTTGGGACTGAGGAGGGTAGACATGCATTTCCAAAATTTTTGAGGGTTTGTTTTGTTGTTTTGGATTATGGAGAAGTAATTTTGTCTATCGGAGATAAGTTTTTTTTTACTTTGTTTCCGAGTGTTTTGTATTCGTTATGGGCTAGGGGAGTCCTATGTTTCTGATATGATGACCATGCCTTATCTCTAAGGTGCATAGTTAGTAGTGTGTTTTTTGTTAGCCAAGGGGCAGTTCTGTTTTTTATTCATTTTGTTTTTATGGGGGCCTGTTGCTCTAAGAGGTTTAGAAAAGTTGAGTTAAAGTGGGCGACAGTTCCAGGGGTAGAGTTTTTAGGGTGTACCAGTTGATTGCTTTTAGAGAGTTGGAAAAGGTAGTGGGGTCAAAGTTTTCTTTGGCAGCGAGTAGTAATAAAATTGAGTAAGATGCAGGCGTGATGTTAGTCGGTGTGTGAATGTGGGCAAGTGGTCACTAAGGGAATCAGGCAGGGTGCCACTGTGTGAGAAGTAATGAGGGTGGGAGACTAATGGACAAGGCAGCAGAAGACCCCTTGGAATATTTAAAGGAATGCTGAAAAAAAATAATTTCCCTGTATCAGCTTACCCCATTCAATTTTTTTGAAAAAAATCTCTGCAGCAGAAGGTTTGAAAAAGTACAGTTGTGTACACTTACCATAAATGTAGATGCTAGAGTGTATTCACTGTTGCAGTCATTACATTTGCGTTATCTGCCTGCAGGTAGCCCTCAGTCGGCCTGATTAACAAAGTCTTGGGTACTGCGTCGGTTGCTGTCCCTTCTTCCATGACATCAGGTGTATAAAACATGCAGCAGACACCATTACATCAGTTTTTCTTGCCCCAGATGTCAGGTGCCCCCCTAATGGGGAGCAATTAAATATAAAAGTACAAATATATACCTCCAGCAAAAAAGCAAATACACCAAAAAGGCTTTTAAGCATAGTAAATGAAAGTAGAGGTGTAGCCAAAAGAAGTTAGGGGGCTGGAGGGAGGGTAACCAGGACTGCAAAAGTGAATACACTTGAACATCTACATTTATAAGTGTACACAACTGTACTATGTTCTTCGTGTTTCACTGTCGCAGTCATTACATTTGGGTAGATTCCCAAAGCTATGGTTGGGAGGAGAAATGTGGATAGCACTAGGACCAGCTATAAGGCCCTGCAAGACTGCAGTGGCAAAGCCAGCTCTGGATTTAGAGAAAACTGGCAAATGATAATGCTTGGTGAAAGTATGTACAGAACTCCAGGTAGCAGGGAAGCCTCTGAGAAAGGCTGTCAAGGTAGATGCAGCCTTGGTGGAGTGAGGTCTGATCCCCCTAGGGGATAGGTTTTCCATGGTGCTTATAGCAGAAATGAATGCACTGGCCTATCCATTTATAAATGGTTTGCTTTGAAATAGCCTTCCCCTCTGCTTCAGGCACCGCACAGCAAGAAAGACTGATGCAATGGTGTCGGCTGCATGTTTTATACCCCTGATGACCGGGCGTCATGGAAGAAGGGACACTGACGCAGGATCCAAGACTTTGTTAATCAGGCTGACTGAAGGCTACCTGGCAGCAGATAACCCAAATGTAATGACTGCAACAGTGAAACACGAAGAACATCTAAATCTATATGCAAATGTGAATTTGAAATTTCTTTGCATTCTCATGTAGTCAGGCAAACTTCCTCATCACAGTACCAGTGGCAACAGGTCTGGATGTAGAATCTACAGAGTCATAGGCACATTTAAAAACAATGATCAGTGACCATAAGAATAAACTAAACCATATAAAAGCAGATTTTTTTTCTCACAAAAGGAAACTGCAGGTAAAACTTTCCTCATCTTCACAATTAGAATAAACTTTAACATATGCCTGACATTTCAAAATTCTAAAAACTAAAGTTGCGAAATACACACTTTTCCCCAGCTGTATCAATTGTTTTGCCATCCTTGTCAAAAGGGGAAGGATTAGAATTAAAATGCTTAGCTGCATTTACTAAACCAATAGCTGGTGGATCAGATCTTAGATTTGTGTACAGAGATTTGAAGACTAAGGAACTTTGTACATTCCAGTGCAGCTGGCTATCAGGGAAAAAACACAGGCTGTGAAACACATCCTTCAATAATGGCAGCACGAGACTGAGGGTGGGATGGAATGCAAGAAGGTTCTGGGAATTCCAGTTGTAACATTTTATAGTATTTTCTGAGGGATTGAAAAACCTTGGTGCTCTCCAACTGAAAACACTGGCACTTTCTGAAAATAGTCTCGGAGAATGAAATCTTGACAAGGAAATTCCTATAACATGCTCTCCACAGAGTTTGAATCATAATTCAGGGGAGAAAACATGTACCTCTACTTTCACACTCCTCTCCAGATTCAAATGAGGAATTTATTTTTGTCTTACCAGAAGCCACCTGATAAGGGTCAAAAGGCTGCAGAAGATCCTGAACCTGACTTGCACCACCTTTACTGGATGTAATTTAACAGAAAACACAGATTTAGCTTTGTTTCTTTTTGACAGGAAAAAAAAAATAGGATTATTAATAGCAGCAACTTCATCAGGGATGGGCCCAACATTCTAGTTAAGTAAGGGCACTTTACATGTCCCTTCTCTCAACACCAGCAAATGTAGCTCTCCCTCTCTCTCATGCTCACTAAGGAGATCCCAACCGCCACACAGGACATGGCTAACCCTGGTCCATAGTGGCTGTATGGGTAACACCGGAGTGCTCCACAGAAAAAGTTGAGTGGTCTGAGGAACCAGCTTTGGCCACAGTAGTTACCCACTTGCAGCTGAGGCACACTGCTAGCTTGCTGTGGTGGTAAAGGCTCTTTAGTTAACCTTCTCATTTTGTTGCTGGAAGACAGACCAACCATGGGACCAGAAGTTTTGTTCTGTAGTCAAGCAGAAAATGGTGCCTCTTTCCTAGGGAACCTAAGCAGTAGAAGCAGGTAAAATTTCAATAGTATAAAGTCACTTTTCCAAACAAGAATAAAAAAAAGCACTCTTATACCCTTTACTGGTCAGAAGACAGTTTTGGAATGCTTAAAACAACTTTTTAAACTGTCAAACATAAAACTACACTCTCGTTCTAGAAGTCAACAACACATTCCTAGCTTAAAACATACTTTCCTAAACAGGAAAGTAAATTTAAAACATCAAAAATGTGGTAGTTTTTTTTCCCCCAAAGGGAAAGTATCTACCCAGTAATGGAACAGCACAAGCTGAGAGAATTTCAAAAGCCTGCATTGGAGCACTCTTCAGCAGGAGGAAAGCTCTGAAGGACTTGGAATCCTTGAGCAGACCAATGATTTGGGTGCACCGAAGGTGCCCTGAGGATTTGGAAGCTGGCCAGTTATTATACCCTTGGTAGGATATAACCCATACACATTAGGCCACTGCAGCAGTGATTAATATGATGAATATGAGTAGGGATGCTGCTTACACTAATGAAGGGTATCAGAACTTGTCAGACATTTGGTATGCAAGGATAGGCTTAAAAAGGCCCTTGTGGTTATTAGCCTAGTAAATCAGTATGAACCTATGTGCTTGGAAAACCACGGTGAGGACACCCCTTTAGGACAGCAGACTGACCCCAGAATAGTCAACTGTATCTGTTCAAGAATGGGAGTAAAATCTTCTAGTTTGTTACTGCTATCCTTTGGCCAACTGCAGATGAAGGAGATGGGCCTGGTCATGAATGGTTCAATAGATCCCTTTTGCAGTAATGAATTTTACACTTTGTTATAAAATGGTACATGTCCTAAAAAAGAATAAAGTACCTTAAGAAAATATCTTGAGGAAAATGGTCAGAGGTTTATATCTTTCCAGGCCCATATCTTGTGCACAGTCAATGGATGTGCAGAAGGGTTTGTCATGAGCTCAGGATCTGGAGGATCTCTTAATGACAAACCCTTTCCTATTCTCAGTAGCTGAGCAAAAACTTTGCCTCTCATCTCTACAAGTTAACTGACAAGATACAACTTCTGCTCAGTCTCATTTCAGTAACATCACCATAGACATCCCTTATGCTTACTGTAAGACATACTAATCTTTAACATTTAGTTATGTACTCACCATAACTTCAGATGTTTGGGATCCATCTCGTCTACATTCTGACTGATGGGTTCGGAGCCAATCCCTCGGCTCCGACTCGGCACGCTTATGCTATAGAGCGAGGCCTCTAATTGGCTGAGCTATCTTTATCCCAGGATGCACCACCACTAATCCCCCAGATCTTGTTTGTCCGCATTCATGCACACATGCACAGCTTGTTTATATAACATTGTTAGATGTTTCAAGATGAAACAACAGGATTTGGACCTTCTGATATCCTCTGATCTCCAAGGAAGGGGGATGGAGGGTGGGTTATTAGGAATGTAGGTGAGATGGATCCCAAACATCTGAAGTTATGGTGAGTACATAACTAAAAGATGTTATGTGATCCTATCTCGCCTACATTCTGACTGATGGGACAGCGTCCCTAGCACCTAAATCCCGGGTGGC
This sequence comes from Protopterus annectens, assembly GCF_019279795.1. Lineage (NCBI taxonomy): Eukaryota > Metazoa > Chordata > Ceratodontiformes > Protopteridae > Protopterus > Protopterus annectens. The sequence continues at coordinate 164,406,746 of NC_056745.1, read as the reverse complement.
TCATTGGAAAACACTCCTGAGCACTGTGGAACCAAATGAAGCTCGTCCTCTAGATGCCACATCTAATTTGTAGTGGGAAATGAAGGTGCGGGGAAGACCATGTAGCTGCAGCACAAATGTCACCAATAGCAAGCTTAGAATGAAATGCTACCGAAGTAGCCATAGCCCTTGTAGAATGAGCCTTGACAGAGTTGGTAAGCTCTTTGTTAGAATAAATATAAGCTTGAGTAATACAGTCCCTGATCCATTTGGCAATAGTGACCTTTGTGACAGCGTTGCCCAATTTGTTTTCTGCAAAGGATACAAACAACTGATCTGTTTTCCTTGATTGTTTGGTCCTATCTAAATAAAAACGTAACTGTCTGTGGACATCTAGTGTGTGGAAAATAAACTCCGCTTTATTGGAGTATTTTGGGAAAAAAACTGGAAGCTCTAACGATTGTTGCAAGCATAAAGTAGAACAAACTTTAGGAACAAAAGAAGGATTTGGTCTGAGGGATACCCTGTCTGTATGAAAAACCAAGTACGGGGGTTTCACTGACAAAGCTTGAAGTTCTGAAACTCTTCTGGCTGAAGTAATCACCACTAGAAAGGCTGTCTTCCATGATAGAAACTTTAGATCACAGGTAGCTGCCGGTTCAAAGGGAAAAGAAGTCAAGGCAAGCAACACTATATCGAGATCCCATGGATGTGCAGGATGAGAAATCAGAGGTCTTAATAGAGCAGCACCTTTCAAGAAGGTCTTACACAATCTGTTGCTCATTAAAGGTGGGTCTATGGATTCATGAAAATTAGAAATTGCTGCCAATTGTACTTTGATGGTAGAAACTGAAGAGCCTTGATTGAAAAGAGAGGTCAGGAATTTTAGTACTTCTGCCACGGGAGTAGAAATGGGGTCCAGGCCCCGGAGTTGAGCCCAAATAGCAAACCTTTTCCATTTGCTAGAATACAGTTTCTTTGTAGCAGACTTGTGGGCTGAAGATAATATGTGCACAACATCTGGATCCAGTGTATGACTCCTGACTATCGTCGGAAGAGGAGGAGCCAGGCCGTCAATTTTAAGGTGTGTAGGGACTGGTGTAATAGTCCCAACTGATGAATCAGTAAGTCTGGGACCTGGTCCAGGAACAATGGACCTTCCAGAGCATGTTTCCGAAGGTAGGGAAACCACACTTGACGAGGCCAGTAAGGAGCAATTAAGATCATCTTGCTCCCTAAGAGAGATGCCTTTTGAATCACCCTGGGGAGGAGAGGAACTAGAGGGAAGGCATAAAGCAGGCCGGTGGGCCAAGGATGGACTAATGCGTCCATGGGGCTCTTCCCCGGAGCCGGGGTTAGGGAGAAAAATTCTTTGCACTTCACATTCAGAGGAGTCGCGGAGAGGTCGCAACACGGAACTCCCCATTCGCTGAAAATCTACCTTGTAACTGTCGTATTCAGAGACCATTCGTGAGGAGAGAGGATGGTTCTGCTCAACCTGTCGGCTATGACATTGGACTTGCCCGGAATGTGAGTAGCCACTAGGAAGCGTTTGGTCGGGACTGCCCATTCCCAAACTCTCATGGCTTCTCTGCAAAGAGGATATGATCTGGTCCCTCCCTGTTTGTTCAGGTACCAGACAACTGACATGTTGTCTGAGTGAACAGCAATTACTCCCGGAGGGAGATAATCGTGAAGGGCTTGAAGGGACAGGAGTACTGCCCTCATTTCTAGGATGTTGATGTGAAGAGGGGTCTCTTCCGGGTGCCATTTGCCCTGGACTGACCTGCCCAGGGAATGCCCCCCCACCCCATCTGGGAGGCGTCCGTGGTCAAAGTGGCCGCCGGAGGAGGAAGAACAAAGGGTCGTCCCTGATCCAAATTGGAGGACACTAGCCACCAGCGAAGGTCCCGTTTGCAAGATTCCGTGATCGATATGAGGTAATTGAGAGGGAGTTCCTGAAAGGACCACTGAGTTGAAAGAAGCCACTGGAGGATTCCCATGTGCAACCTTGCCAAGGGAACTAGCAGAACCGTGGCAGACATGGATCCCAATAGCTGCAGGACCATTCTGGCTGGGGCTTTGGACCTGGGGAGTAAGGCTCGAACTTGACTTTGAATGGTTTGAATTCTGTCTGTAGGTAGATAGACCCGCATCTGGTTTGAATCTATCTCTACCCCTATGAATCTTATTCTTTGAGATGGCCGCAACACAGACTTTGGCCAATTGAAGGTGATTCCAAGGGAATTGCCCAGTGATATAGTGGCTTGTAGGCTCCGCAGAAGTAGATGCTTGGAGGTGGCAGTTAGGAGCCAGTCGTCTAGGTATGGAAACACCTGGAATCCTAGACTTCTCAGGTGAGCAGTCACTACTGCCAAGCATTTGGTGAACACCCTGGGGGCTGTGGTGAGACCAAAGGGCAGCGCACGGAACTGAAAATGACTGCCTCCTAGGCTGAAGCGCAGGTGTCTCCTGGTCGTTTGATGTATTCTGATATGATAATACGCGTCCTTGAGATCTATGGAGCACATCCAAACACCCTTCTCCAACAAAGGGGGAATGGTTTGTAGAGTGACCATTCGGGACTTGGACTTCCTGACTGAACGGTTTAGGATGCTTAGGTCCAAAATGGGCCTCAAGTCCCCGGTCTTTTGGCACCAAAAGAATCTTGAGTAAGTCCCTAATCCGATCTGGTCTGCGGGGACCGGTTGGATGACTCCTCTTGCAGCAGCTTTGAAATTTCTGAGGCTGCGTATCCCGTTGACTGGGTGGCGGTCCGGGATTTTTGGACTGAGGGGGCGAGAATGGGATGGAGTAACCTCCGGCGATAATCAAGCACCCATCGGTCCTGAGTGATCCCTTCCCAGGCCTTCAGGTGCTTCGAACGACCCCGACTGGCTCCGAGCAGCACAGCCGGGCAATCCCTCAGGGACTATGAAAGGCTGAAGAGCCACGAAAGGACTCGCGGTCTCCAGCGTTGCGAGGGCCTCTGCCGCCTCTGGGATGGCGTCTTCGATGAATTTCCCCTCCTCTGCCTCTGGAGGGGAACCTTCCTGCTGAGAGGGTAAGACTTCTGAGATCTACGGAACCACATCTTCCCTCCTCTTTAGCCTTGGGATAAGGCCGAAAGGGAGTGGAAAATCGTGCCCCTCGGCAGTCAGAGTCTTACCCTCCTGTTCACAGCGGGTAAGTGTGTCTTTACCTTGGGTCCAAACAGGAGGATCCATTAAAGGCGTCGGCAAATGAAGACTTAAAGGCCTCCGCTGAATGACACAGGTGGAGCCAGGCTTGTCTCCGTGAGCAATGCCCGTATTTGCCGCTCTACTCGCCTTCGCCATACGAAATGAGCCTCATGGACGAGTTCGAAATGGACGACATTGTAGCCAGCTGAGACCCAACCGTCTGGGCCAGTTCCTCAGGCAGGTTACCCAAGAGGGTATCGGATAGCTCCTTAATCAGATCCCTCTGAAATTTCGTAAAGTGCGTCAGGTAGTTCAAAGACCTCAGTGTAAAGGCCGCTGAACTAAGGGTGCACTTACCGTACCGATCCATGCTCCTAGACTCCTTATTAGGAGGATGGACGGACGTAGAAGCCTCTGCTACATCTTGTTGGGTAGCAGATGCCACCACCATAGCTTCTACAGCCACACCTTTCATAAGGAACTCTCTATCCGGGGGCGCCGAGAGAAATTTGTTCGGATGAGCGGGCACCGGTTCCACAGAGTCTGGGTGTTCCCACGCCCTTCGACAGATCAAATCCAAGAGCTCGTCGAAGGGCGGAGATACCCAGGAGGCGGAGGGCTGAGCCCCGAAGGCCTTCAGGAACACCGACTCATCAGCAGAGGGAGGTTTGGACTGCCAGCCGCCTCGTTGTTTTAGGGCTTCTAGGATGTCTGCAAAGGAGACATCATCTGAGGATGACTTGGGGGACCCCTCTGCATCATCGAGATCAGTGTCAGATGTCAAAGACTCGTCAGGGGAGTCAACGTGCTTCCTCTTGCACGTTCTCTTCCTGGGAGGTTCCTCCGAAGAGGCTTCAGAAGGACCTCCAGGAAGGGGAGAAACCCCAGCGGGGGTAACCTGAGGCCCAGGGGCTCCGCTGTCTACGGACAGGGGAACTGCCAACGACCCAGTCTCCAAATGTAGGGAAGGAGCTGGGGAAACTGTGGAGGTAGCCAAGGAAGATTTGGCTAAAGCACTCCTCATAGCCCTGAAGGCAGGACCACCAGAATCCTGGGAGGGTCCCCCCTCCGTGGCCACGACAGTGGACAGTACTCCCGCCGCCGATGCACCAAGAGGGAGACTTGGGACTGAAAGCATCAATCCCGAAGCCTCCCCCCAGGGCCGAAGGAAGAAGTCCGTGCACTGAACTCTGACCCAAGAGCCGGAGTAGGAGCAAGGGTCGGGCCTGACCCTAACACCTCCACTGGTTCCACCAGCACCTGCTCCAACGGTGCCAAAGCTGTTGGAGGAGAAAATACAGAAGGGGAGTGGACCATCGGTTCCGAAGCCATATGGGCTGGAGCCGAAACCATCTTTTGGAACACCGGAGACTGGAAGAGTCGAAGGAGCACCCTGTCGATGTCCGAATCAGACATCTTGGATGATCTCGAGGATACCGATCGGGCCCGAACCGATTTCTCCATCGGCTCCGAAGGGCTCGGGGACCGGCTCCGAAATGACTCAACAATTATCGGCTCCGAGGAAACTTTCAAGGAAATTTCCCTCGGTGCCGATAAGGACTTCGGCTCCGAGGGGGAAGAGTCTGAGCTGATGACCCTTATCGGCTCCAAAATCAGTGGAGCCGATGAAGGTGACCCGCCTCTCGATGCCCCAGACCTCGGCTCCGAAACCAGAGGGGTCGAGGCTGGAGGCATCGAGGCAGACCGTTCCGACCTCGGCTCCGAAGTCCGTGGAGCCGATGGAGAAGTCTGCTTAGTTTTCTTAGCGGTCGGTTCCGACTGACTGGTCGGAGCCGACGCTTTCCTCTTTTTAGAAGGAGACGGAGAGGAAGATAAAGCCTCCTCGAAGGAAGGCTTGATTAATCCTTTGAGGATTAATTTGTTTTTCCTCTCCTGGAGGACTCTGGAGGAAAACGCATGGCATACACTGCACGATTCTTGCAGATGTTTTGCACCTAGACAATAGACGCACGAGGAGTGGTCGTCTGTTATGGACATTTTGAAGCCACACCTCGTGCACTTTTTAAACCCGGAGGGTTTATGCTCTTTAGACATAATCAGACCAAAAAAGATAACCACAAGTAAACAGCAAAGGGTTGACACACAAGAACCACAATATATATGTCACTAGTTTAAATATTTAACACTAATCCAAAGAACTTTTTTTTTTTTTAACACACAAGATTAAAAGAGAAAGAGAAAGGGAGAAAAAGAGGGTCAAGACCCTCTAACTTAAACGGGTACTTGACCCACACACAACTACTAAGGTAGCAGTAATCACAGGGGAAGGCCCCTCTAACTTAAACGGGAACCTTCTCTGACAGGAAAAAACATGAAAATTTCAACCAATTTCCTCAAAAAGCACTCGTACACAAAGAATAGCCGTTAAAACAGCTTTTGGTTTTAAATGAAGCAAATACTGACAGGAAAAAAGCCTAATAAAAGTACTTAGCCCAGCCAATGTTGAGACCACGCCCAAGCTCTGTAAGCGGCAAACGAGATCTGGGGGATTAGTGGTGGTGCATCCTGGGATAAAGATAGCTCAGCCAATTAGAGGCCTCGCTCTATAGCATAAGCGTGCCGAGTCAGAGCCAAGGGATCGGCTCCGAACCCATCAGTCAGAATGTAGGCGAGATAGGATCACATAACATCAAATGTTTCCTGTTTCTCTTGCCTTTGTCACCTGCCGTTCTAACATATTTCATTAAACAACCACTTTACATTTTTCAATGGAACTGTACCAAATTCTCACTTTACATCCTTCCTTCAGATTATAAAGAGATTTACAATACCTAAAATATCAGTCATGATTGCTTCTGTATCAGTCCTTTGCTTTTTCTTTCTTTGCTGATTTTGGAAAACCAAAATATTTATATCAGTGACCCACTAGTGCCAGTTCAATATATTCCAGGGAAGTACTCCTACATATTCCATTAATAAGGGAGTACATGTAAGAGTAGTTTCTCTGTGGCATCCACATGAAATGCTTTACAATCTGTACTGCTCTCTTACCTCAACTACTGCATCACACATACTTTGCACAGGCTGCAATTCCTAGCACTCTGAAATCTTTCAAACTTGGCACCAACACATTGTTTACCATTATGTAATAACCCACATATATAATGTGCTGAAAATTAAGTGAATCAATCACATCTTGAATCAAGTGAAGTTTTCAGTAGTTGTGATATACAACCATAATTCAACATGCAACAGATATACATTTCTTTTGATGGTAAAATAAACTTATCCTAGTTTCAGTTAATGGTCTACTCAGAAATATACATGGTAACATAACTGCACCTAGAAGCACAATTCTTAACACAGCTGTGAACTTCTTGATCCGTGCAAATATTCCTCACCAAAAAAAGTGGGGTTTTTTTTGCATGTAATTATCCTAACAAGACAGCTGATATTTGGCACTATTAATTTACATGCTTAAAACAGTAAGCCCTGTATGCAACTAATATCTTTAATTAGAAAATAAGACTACAATTTTATTCTCCTGACATTCTTCTGATTGGGCCAAACTATCATGGTACTTCTGTTTAAACATTTTGGTGTTGGATCATTTTAAAGTACATTTCCACTACACTAAGCTTTTCCTCTGTAAGATGCAGGTCCATTCACTGGAAGATCTGGTTGCTGTTCTGATTAGTACAAATTGCTTGCATTAACTATTATATTCAACTGATTCCCCTGACTTATGTTACTCAAAACATCACATTTCTGAAAATGGAACAGTAGTATTTGAAAGCTGGGAGAGGACTAGTGCAACAACTTCCTGCAATGGCTTCCAGTCACTTTTTAGTAGCATTTCTTTTTTGCAAACATACTGATCAAACTTATTGCTAGCAGCTACTTTCAATTTGAGCTTTTTTTTTCCCCTTTTCTTATAGCAAAAATGGTCAAACGGGCTTTTTTTTCTTTTGGCTTCAGACCTATGGGCAGCAGATTCATGATCATTGCATTAATCCACTCTCCCTTCCAGCAACCCCATAACATGATTGCATAGTTTAGTTACTAGATTAGAAATTACAAAAATAGAGACGTGTTTTCTATTGCCTCACTCCAGAGCAATACTAAATAATTTTCTTTATGGGACACTTACTTCTGACATGCTGAGAATAAAATTTGAAGAACCTGTACTGTGCTCACAAGTGTCCTAAATGCTTATTTATCCTCAAGTAAAGGTTAGCCGTACAAAAACCGGTTTCAAGCTTTCCGAAAACGTGAGCTCCACCTCAGTTTTATAACTCTGAGACAGACTATTGTCAAGCAGAATATCAATTTATTCTTTACATCATGTCAGCTTTTTATATAGATGTTACAGCATGAATAAAGTCTGCAAAGACAGAATAGAAACTCATCTGACATCAAAGCAAGGCACCATAGGGTCAATCACTATTATTTGAAGGTAGACAAACTTTACAGCTGGACAGTGTTGGTTATATACAACTTTCAGGGATAGTACACACTAAGTAGTCTTCTTAGAATGGCTTTCATTTTCAGCCAATAGAAATAACTTCTGCATATTTTCCACAGATGTCCAGTTAAAAAGTCCAGCCTCCTCCCTTTTTGGGAATCTGGAAAGTTTTTAGAAGGCCTTAAAAAGATAATTTAAAAAAACTCACCACTATAGAAAAAAAAATAAGCTTCTGACAAAATTATGACAGTATATTACATGATCCCTAGAAGTAATAAACAATTAAAATTTGGAGAATGCAGCAGGTAAGATGGCTCACTTAAATATCTTGCTTATGAAAACCTACACGAGTATAGCAACAAATTTTACTCATGAGTAGGCTGTACAAACAATACCAATTTTACTAAAAAGCTTTAAAATCTGCAGAAGCTGCTCACTCAGCTACACAAGATGAAGCATTTGAACTTACTAATATTTTAGTTACTTGGTTCTCATACTGGCTAAAAAATATTGTTCCCACTTTTTTACAATTGACTGTTAAGACTAACTGAAAGAATAAGTTACAATTTCTGAAAGCAAATTTTAAAATGATTAGTTTATTTGCTGTAGAATAATAGATATGTTGTACCTTTAAGACGCATTTCCAAGCTCTGTGCGTGCATATACACCAAGCACATGCTAGCTTTAGTGCCATTTTGAAGGTGCAGCCAGAATGTTAACATCCATGTGCACGATAGCTAGTTTGTTACTTAACCTCATTTTATGTTTACATACAATAAAGCTGCTTGAACAGCCCACAATGCTCACTTGTTTTATCCTGACCTGGCAAGTGAGATGGTGTCAGAACCAGGATGGCAAAGACTATTCTTCAGAGCCACTAGGTCCAGAGGTAAAGGCAAACTAAAAGAACCAGAAACAAAAAATGGAACACACACAAATGATTTATTTATGAAAAGAGGTTAAACAGAGCATTAAAAGGACAAAACATATTGTTAAAGACATGAATAGCACAGAAAAGTAAGCAAATGAGAAGCATAAGAGAGCTCAGATGAGGCGTTTGAAACAGTTATTAGATAAAACTATTACAAGAGTACATAAAGGGTTCAGAATTACTTCAGAATTGTAAGATGAGCATGTTTAGCGTTAAAACAAGTATAATGGGCATGAAAAGAGATTGAATGAGCAAAATAAAAGGCACATTAGGAGATTGGCGAAACAACTATAATAAATAAACATGTAAATAAAGCAAAGGTGACTGCATGTGTTTTGGGCAAATTATTGTTTGGTACAAATTACTACTTGGTATTGACTGAAGCAATGAATAGCATAACTAGAGTTGTTCAAAGTACTAAGTGTGTAAAGTGCTAGTGTGTACTTATTACTGTGCATTTATTCCAAAGAGTTTGCTGTGTACAAAGTGCAACTATTCCATGAAGTGCTGTCAAGAGAAGCCATTTCAAAAAGTTTTATGTGTGTGTCTGTTCAGAGTGCCACCATTAGTGTGTCTCACACTATAGAGTTGTTCAGCAAACTGCAGCCAGGTTGGGGATGTTCCACTGTGCTGTGTACTGTTCATTCACAAAGTGCAGTTATTTTTAAGATGTTTCTCACTCTGAGCATCTCCTTCATAATACATTCGCAAACTGCAATTACTTCAAGGCAATGCATTCACAAAATGCCAATACTTAAAGACAGCTTATTTGCAAATCATAATTACTTCTAAATAGTCCATTCATAAAGTTCAAGACAGTTACTTCAGTGTTTTTTACAGTCAGCTGCTATTGCTCAGCTTATTCACACTGTGCAGTTGTTCAAAATGTTTCTTAAAATGATTGAACAACTTTGGGAGCAAAATCTTGATAAATGGCTTTGGCATTAAAGCAGCTACAAGACAAAGGCTTCTGCAGTAGAATAAGGATGACAAATATTTGACTTAAGCATTATTGCCTTTACAGAAAAGGGATTTCAAAGCATTGCAGTGCCTAGGAAACTTCATGAAATTCAGTTATAGAGGCTCATTGTGTTGTTACAAATACTGGCATAAATTTTAAGCACATGTACAAGTGTGTATGTTCACACATATTTGCAAGAGTTCTGACAGAGATATGTCAATATGGCAGAGGGATTTAACCACATGTGCTTGATCAGAATATACAAGCAGCTCATTTTGATAAAAATGCACATACCAGGGTATTCATTTTGCTGAACCTAGTAGGGTTAGAAGCCACTGAAAGGGAGCATTAATTTGTCTATGCACCAGCAATGTGTGAAAGAGAAACTCATCATGTTGTTGGGCAGGCTGAATCAAGGGAAGATCAAAAGTGCTTAAAGCACAAATACAGAGAAACGTGTAACCCCAGACTAATATTACACTAGAGAGGCATTTGTTTCACACAACAGATCAAAAGCAAGGGGAAACTTTTGCAGCTTATATTACCAACCTGAGAAACAAAGCTAAAACATGCAAAACATTTTGCTTCATGACAGTGACATGAGGCTGATTAAAGCCATTGAGATTTGTCAGATTCATGAAGTTACAGGAAAGCACACATATATGCTTCCTAGTGATGAGCATATTAGTTGGCTACAGCGCTCATGCAAAACCAGGTCTAAACACATGGCAGCAGCCCAGTCTTCTAACACAATCCAAACAGTTCATTTAAAGGAACATACTCTGTGCAAAACAGGCATTGCTCAGTAGAGCACCAGAGTGAATCAGCAAAACCCAAATCAAACTGTCACAATTGTGGTGCCAACCATGAGTCCAGAAGAGAAAAGTGCATAGCATTTAGTCAGCATTGTCAAAAAGAATCCTTTTCAAAGATTTTGTAAATCAAGTAATCCTCACACATTTACAAAGAGTCAACTCCAGAAAGCAAGTTAATCAAATAGAAAGCAGCCTGTTGCAGGTCTATATAGATGGTGCATCAGTAATTGGTGAAAAATATTGATGCAGTAGATTTACTGACAAGAAATTAAGTGTTTTGTACTGTCAAGATCAATGGTAAATCCACCAAGTTTAAAGTAGACACTGGCTCAAAGTGTTATCTGCAGATACTTTTGTAAGGGTCACAACAGAACTACAAAGGACTAGTTATGCAAAACTTGGACGTGAAGAAATTCAAACCAAAGGTTCAGTAATGCTTTTTTTTAAACCCAAGAATTTCATCAGATAAGCATACCCTAGTTCCAGCTTCACCAATACTATTCCCCGCCCCCCTCCCCAGAGTATGCTGTTTCTGATGACAGATTGGGCAAACATCCAGTTGTGTATTCCATGAAATTAGATTCAGAAATCAGTCCAGTGGTCAGACCAGCAAGAAGAGTTCAGAGAGCTATACAGGTCAAAGCTCAGCTGGACAAAATGGTCCAACAATATGTAATTTGTCCAATTACAGAATCTACCAAATGGGTGTGGTCCATGGTAGCAGCTCATAAAAGGTTCATATAAGATGAGATGATGTAGTTTCTTGGGCCAATACATATTCTCATGGGTACAGGCAAAGAGGTTACAGCCTTAATACAGAATGCCACTGTTCATTTTGGCAAGTGTTGCTTGACCGCAAATCTTCATTAGATTCCATTCAGTACACAATTTGGAATAAATTCTGCAAGTGAAGTCTTTCACCATGCAAAAGAGCAAATTTTTGAGTTATCCTTATGCCCCAATAGTAAATGCTAGATTGGTCAGAGAAAGTGGTAAGGTAGCGAGTTCAAGATCGAGCATAAAGCTCAGTGCATATTCAGACTATCAGAAATTACATATGTACATCATCTGTTTACAAGTATGAGCTTGAGACCAGACCTATCCAAGGCAGCAGCCATTCTCAAGATACCAGCACCAGATAACATGCAAGCTCTACAACAATTTGTTCATATGGTCAATTACTTAGGCAATCCCAGACGTCAGTGAGTTGACAGCACCTTTAAAAAAAAAAAAAAAGAGTTCACACAAAAATTTTGTTTGTCAGGGCTAGACCAGCACCAAAGAGAAGTTCTTAAGCAGAAAATTGCTACCTCCCCCAACATAATCAACAAACTAGTAACTCTTTCCTGCAATACTTCAAAATTTGGTTTAGGTGCAGTTATTCTTCAAAAAGGCAAGCCAGTAGCCTACACATTTAGAAACACTTACCCAGACTGAAATGCAATAGGTTTAGGTGCAGTTATTCTTCAAAAAGGCAAGCCAGTAGCCTACAACATCTAGAAACACTTACCCAGACCGAGATGCAATATGCTCAAAACTGAAAAAGAACTTTTGATAATAGTGTTTGCATGTGCCAAGTTTCATGATTACATCGATCATCAAGAAATCCATCAAAACTGATCAATCTTTAGTTACTAAAGAAGCCTATGCATTCAGCTCCAGTGAGATTACAAAGAACGATGCTCAAACTGCAACTTCAAAATAGTCCCTACAAAAGGCAAACTTCTTTTTCTGGCTGATATAGAACAGCTTCATGCAGAGAATTTAGACTTTGATGGCATAGAAGTTCTGCTACAAGATCATACAATAACTGCTCCAGTTTTACAGAAGCTCATATTAGTGTTGGATGGCCATCAATCTAGGATAGCAGTAGAAATGCAATCTTGCTATCCTTACAGAGAGGAGTTGAAAGATGGAAGATGGCATTTTTAAAGGTCCTAAAATTGTTCAACAAGGATATATCCAGATTTTGCATCATGAACATTCAAGTCTACTAAAAGAAGAGAGTTGGCCTGATCTAGCAAAAGGCATTGATAAGAGTACTTTCTTCCTGTTCAGTATGTAATACTACTAAAGCACATTTGCAAAAACAACCACTTCGGCTTAAGTCCAAGTCCTGATCTACTTTGGTCAGTTGTAGCTACTGCCGTATTAGAGTGATCAATCAACATTACTTAGTAGTGGTAGACCCTTAATTCCAATGGTTTAAGTTCAATCTACTACCTACTTTAAACTTCTACTACATTCATTGGCAAGTTGAAACACCATTTTGCAGTCCACAGAAATTAACCTCTGACAATGGTACACAATTTACCAGTAAACTGTTCCAGAAATTTGGCAGAGAATGGGACTTCATACATGTCACTAGTAGTCCACAGTATCCAGGGTCAATTGGACTTGCTAAACGTGCAATAGAGTACAAAGCAATTACCTGAAAAGTCAAAGCATGACAAAACCAACGTCTTTTGAACTTAATCTCAGCCACATGCCCCATGACAATATACTTGGCTCACCTGTTCACAGACTTCTATATCAGTTCTAGTTTATAGAGCCCCAAACCTAAGAAACACAAAACAACATTTGCCCTATTCACCCATTCTGATGTAGCTTTAGAAGTTTACATCCTTGAGTTACTTGATAAGATTCAAATGATCAACTTAAAAGCATAAATTTATTTTAAAATGTTAGCATTTATTAACACATTTCTGTAAACAAGTTTCATAGTATAGTACTAGGCTATCTGCCCAGGGGCATTTGTAATCCTAGCCATAGTGATGTGGCTTTTGCCACCCCATGAAATGGTACAAACAATGTACAGAATAAATTTAGAAAACTGTGCCTCTGTCTAGTAGTGACACAATGAAGGTCCCCTTATATAATAGAATTAGTTTACTGTGCCCCTGTCTAGCAGTGACACAGATGTGACCCCTGGGGTAAACGTACGATCTCACATCCACTCAAGATTTCTCTTGAAGAGAGTCAGTGAGGGGCTCTGCCTAATACAAACTGGGATCTTGTTCCAAAGCATGGGAAGCCTCTGGGTTATGAATCTATCCCTCCAGCCTGTCCTATTCATACTTGTGCCGAGGTTTAAGTCTTTAGCTCTCATGGTCCTGATGGATTTGGATTTTTTTTAAGGTGGAGCATGTCTATCAGATCCTGATTTGACATGGCCTTGTATGTCAGGCAGAGATCACCTCTGAGCAGGCGATATGCTACTGAATAGAGCTGAAGTTTCTTTAGTCTGGCAGAGCATGTTGGAGACCCTTGATCCTCTTGGTGAGGTACGTTTGTGGTCTCTCCAGCTGTTGCAAATGCCAGGTGAGGTACATACCAAATGGGGCATTGTACTCCATCATGGGTCTGATGAGGGAGGAATATAGGGGTACAATGACATCCTTGGATCTGGATGTGAATCCCTTCATGATGAGGTGTGCAAGGTAGAATATTTTTCTAACCACTTTGGCAACGTGGGTGTCAAATGAGCGGTCGCTGTCGACTTGGGTCCCTAGGTCTCCGATTACTTTTTCCGTACTCAGTGGGTTGCTGTCTATGTGATAATTTGTGGGTACTTTGTTTTTCCCAAAGGGGATGACTATACATTTTTTGGCATTTAGTTTAAGTCCGTGACTACGGCACCAGTTGTCCGTTTCTGAGAGGCCTTTTTGTAGGATGTGTGTGTCTGCTGGTGTATCGACTATGGCACCTAGTTTGCAGTCATCTGCGAACTTTGTCAGCCACAGCCCTACCATGTTTGCTTTAACATCTGAGAAGTAAATGCCGAACAAGAGGGGTCCCAGGACAGATCCCTATGGGACACCACTTGTGACTGGCTTTGAGTGGCATTGCTCCAGCAATTTTAACTTTATGGGTTCTGTCCTTTAGCCAGTTTGCAACCTATCTAGTGACATAAGGGTTTACTTTTAAGCTGTTGAGCTTATCTATGATGCCTGAGTGGGGTATTGTGTTGAAGGCCTTAGCCAAGTCCAGGAATGCTGTAGGGACTGCTTTGCCCTCATCAATGGCTCTAGTGACAGTTTCAAAAAAGTCAAATCAGGTTTAAAAGGCAGGATCTGCCCTTTACAAAGCCAAACTGGGTGGGGTCAAGTGTCTGTAGGTCCCCTATGTCTCTGTTTATGAGTTCCATAATGATTCTTTCCATAGCTTTGCAGACCAGGCTGGTTAAGCTTATGGGGCAGTAGTTTCCAGGGTCTGTAGAGGCACCCCCCCCTTGTGGAGTGGGACCACTGTTGCTGTACACCAGTGTTCAGGTACATATCCCGAGGTAAGGCTAAATAGCCTTTTTGTGTGTGGGTTTAGCTCCTCTTGGAGTTCACGTAACACGCAACCCGGGATACCGTCAGGTCCCATTGATGCTGTGTTTTTTGCTTTGTTTAGGGCAGTTCTCACTTGGACATCTGAGATGACAGGGAGATTACATTCAGGTGGGATAAGTATTTCTTCTTTTGGGGGAGAAATTTGCACTGAACCTGTCAGCCAGAATGTTGGCAATATCTGTGGGTTCAGTGTATTTTTTTGTTGTTTTGAACCAACTCTGAGCATATCTGTGGGTTTCCGCCCAGGTTTCTAACATAGCTGAAGAAGGCTTTGTGGTTATCTTTAGTGTCCTTAGCGAGTTTTCTCTCAAAGTTGGCCTTGGATGTTTTTATGAGAGAACGTAGTTTTCTGCTAATGTTGGTCAGAGATGTCTTCCCTTCATGGGATTTTGCTCTGACGTGCAGTAGCTTCCTTCTTTTGTTATACAATTTGTTTATGGCTGAGGTCCACCAGACAGGCCGCTTACCTTTGGTGGAGAGGGACTTGGATTTGTTTGGGATTGCATGATCCATGCATTCTTGGAGATGTCCATAGAAAGCATTTGTGAAGGATTCGACATTGTGGGATGTGGTATCCACTGGCACAGTGGGCTTAAAGGATACCATCTCAGTCTTAAGATGGGTGAAGTCTGTTTTTGAGAAGTTTTTCACTGTGGTCTTTTGTGCTGGGGGTGGAGGTGGGATATGTATATCCAGGGTGATTATCTCACTAGTGAGGGGTATACTTCCGGTGTGGAGCATTTTGTCCCCATGTTTGTGATGATCAGGTCTAGTATCTCCCTAGTGGGAGAGGTGACCAGTTGTTCCAGTGCATTTGAATTTATGAATTCCAGGAACCTTTGGGCTAGAATAATGTACCCAATCTATGTTTGGGTAGCTGAAGTCTCCCAGTATGATGGTATTTTGTGATACATTCATATCCTCCAATGTCTTCAGGAAGGCTGAGTGGGGACACAGAAGTCACAGAACCTCAACTACCCAAGCATTTTACTTTTAGTACTTGGCCAGTAAAACATTTAAAACTAATCATTTAATCTCACTCTAGCTACACTAAATATGGCTTTGCAGTCAGTATTTTATACATGAACCACTAGGAGTGAAGGCATGGGCAGCGTACAATAATGCAAGTTGGAAGGATGATTGCATTAGAAATGCATCAGACAGCTGTAGTTAGACGGAGTGTAGTTATTTTGCTTAGTTTACCTCTGTACCATATCTGTATTTGGGTGAATATACAGACAAGAACATTCGCCTGGTAATCACCTTTGGTAAAAGAAGGTTATTAATTCTACCATAGTCCACAAGACAAAAAGCAAAACTCTTTTTTCACCCACAAGTACATACTTGTAGAAATTGATGTCTTCAAGAAAGTGCATTTTGCATAGTTTATTCTCTTGCACAAGTATATTTCTTTTTTCCTCTCCTTTCCTTGACAAGCACAAAGGTCATATGCTTTCAGGTTTTCCAATAGAAAATTTGCTTATTAAATGCACAGAACTCAGCCTGTACCTCCTTAATAAAGGGAAGCTTCCTTGTTTATCAGAACAGAGCTTGTTTCATACAGTACAATACATTTTACATATTTTCTGTCTAACATTTCTGGAAAGCACAGTGTACTTAAGTCTACTATAATTCATTTGCTGTAAATTATTCTGGAACTGGATACAATGCATCCAGTAAAGGAAATCTGCTCAAGATTTTTATTTTACATTTCATTTTACTACTTTTTTCTACTGTACATATACCAAATTATCACATAACTGTATGCACACTAACATTTATCTTTATATCTCCATTACAGAAACAGAGATTAATTTCTATCGGCAATTACTGCAAATTTCATATATGTAGATGCACATTCTTATACATAGCAACAGGCTTGCACATTTATGCAAGAATGGAGAGAGTAAGGACATTTCACATGTTTATTTAGTACTCGACTCGACTCTATCACACAATGACACTTGATACGTAGTAACTAGAACTTCAGATACATTTAAACTCAAAGCTGTGTATTCTTCACAAAGCTTGTTTAGTACATACATTTTTCACTAAAGCCATATTTTGAAGAGGTATTTCACACAGCAGAAAGTAGCAATAGCTACTCTTAGAATGTGATTTTTTTTGTTTCCCGGTTAGAGAAACATCTTTAATCAATGGAAAACATTTGGTTAAAGAAACATCTTTATTGATGGAAAACATAACATGCTAGAACACTGGTTCAATAAATAATTTTCTTATTACAAACACTGTTACAAAGAGTAGTTATGAACTTACCATAATACTGGATTCCTTTCACTCAATACAACTCAAACCCTTTTAAGAACCATCTTCCCCATTATACCCTGTATGATGTTTGTGTGTGTGTATATATATATATATATATATATATATATATATATATATATATATATATATATATATACACACATATATATATATATATATATATATATATATACACACACACACACACACACACACACGTACATAAAAAAATGTATATTTATATTTAATTATACCCAATATCTTAATAGGATACCCTTGTTGACAGCAACTCCAAAAGGAAGCCCTAGCACTCAATATAGCAGCCAATGTGTAGTGTTTAACAAAGGTATACAATGTAAATTATGTTGCAGCTGCAGAAATATCAGTTGAGGAATTTCTAGGACTCCTAAAGTAGCAACAGATCTGGTGGAATAAGCAGGCTTGCATGATAAAAGTTAGCATTTCTCATGTATACTCCACAGGCAAATCAGAAAGCTACCTGAACAGGGTGACTCTGCAGTCAACAACCTGGTATCTCAAGTGTCCAACGCAGACAGACTTGCAAATCTTTCTCTTAGAGATTTGGTTCTGTAAAGGTAAAAATGTAAGCTACCTATGTACACATACATTCACCTTTATTAGAACATGGAAAAACAAGAGTGGCACATGAATTTGCTGATTCGTGTTTGCCTTGGAAGCCATTTTGAAAAGAACAGAGTGGTACAAAGGGACACACTATGAAAAGACCAAATAATGCAATGAAGACAGTGCTTGTAATTCAGAAACTCTCCTGACCAGAACAGTTAGGTACCAGAAACAATGTTTTCCAAGAAAAGTGTAAACTATGCAGGTTCAAATGGAGGTTTTTGTCAATGTCTCCAGCACAAAACTGAGGTTGCATAGAAACCTTTGTTCCCTAATTCAGGGTAGAAAAACTCCTTTGAGAAAGACATTGCAAAAGTTTGAGAAGCCAGAGAGGATCAATACGAAAGTTGAAAACTGCTGTCATCTGCACCTTGAACTCTTGGGACAGATGCTCAGATAACAAAACATTTCCAACTTCCAGTGAAAGCTCGTATGTGGATTCCCTCTAACTATATCACACAATAAAGCTGAGTTACTGACTATAACAGGAAGTTAGGTTGAAGCTATGGCTGTCCGGGTTTAGCGTTCCAGATGGTTAGGAAAGAGGATCCAGTTGAGAGTCAAGATCCAGAGAATCTGCTTAATATGAGGCCAGAGAAGGGGAAACTAACTGGGCCAAAAAGGGGAGCAATGAGGATCAGTCATTTTGCATCTGATCACTGTAAAAACCTGGGAATTAGGGTTACAGGAAGACACGCATACAGTAGCTCAGGAGGCTATTGCTCAAGCAGAGCACTTCTTGGGAACTTGTCCGTCAGCAGGGATCATGGCAACATGGCAAAGAACTTGCTGTTCTTAGTTTCTTTGTCATGATCCCTGCTGAGGACATCAACTTGCTGTTTTTAGTGTTTGATGGGGAGATAAATACACTCCAGCAAGGCTGACCTCAGAAGTTGGAAATCCATTGTGTTATTGTAGGATTGACAGACCACTCACATTAGAAAAAATCTGTTTAGCCTATCCACAGAGCAAGTGAAAAACCTAGAAATGTGCATTATAACTAGAAAGCAATGCAAACAAACACCCATCACCAAACACTCATTCTGTCCCATCATAAGGGGTATGGATCAGGTTCCCTCTTGAAATTCACAATGTCATTTTGGTACATCAAGCAACAGAAATAATTTCTGGAGAAATGTAGTCTTGTGGACAGTTCTTGCGTGGCAGAACTACATCTCCAAGACACTGATTTAAAGGTTTGCCTGTTGGGGCATTTGACCTTTATAACACTCCCTCACCCCAAGGAGGAGACATCGGAGGCCAGTACTACTGCTGGGAGTTGTAGGACCAATCATCTCCTGGCATACATGTAGGGGAAATCCAGCTACCAAAACAGTTGCTTGCAAAGCTTGGTTGTGATAACTGGAGTTCATAGAGGTTGAGAAAGTTAAGACAATTGTGCCTTTAGGAGCCACAGCAGAATTCTCATGTGAAAATAAGTAAACTGTACTAGTCATTTGCCTCAGGACTCTGGAAACTAGGACAGTTGTAGAGGGTGTAGGTGGCCTTCCTCAGCATCTCTATTCTGCCAGAGGGAAGATGCACTACACACATGGTTGCGTCCAGATGGCATCTGATGAAAAAATGCGATTGTCCATAAACAGAGTTAGACCAAGTAGTCCATGGCCTACTGTTGTTAAGGTAGGCTAGAAGCCAATTTAGACAGAGAAAACCTCAAATCCTGTGAAGCCATAGGTAAGCCACTACAACTATCATGCACTTGGTGAACACCTGGGGGCTGTGGAAACACCAATACAGACTGCTCTGAACTGGACGTGACTGGCTCCCAAGTGGTTGCAAAGAAATTTCCAGGGTACGTTGGCTATTCTGGTGTGGAGAAAGGTATACTGGAAGTCTACCTAGCACAGTCACTTGCCTGAAGACTATTCAAAATGGACTTTACAGTGACCTTACTAAACAGTCTTCTTCAGATAGTTTAGATGACAAAAGGTCCAGAATGGTCCCAAAGGTCTTTTTCTCAGAACCAAAAAGAACCTGGAATAAAATCCTAACCCCGATATATCTGGGAGTGTTTTTTGGAGGTGCCTGGAAAAGTGAATTGTATAATCTCTGGCTATTATCCATCTTACAGTTGTTTTCAGTGTGATTACCATTCACACACGAGTGGATAGAGACAAATGACCCCAAATGCCTCCACAGTAGTCAGTCAGCCCTTTAGGAATAGTAGGGTTTGCCCGTTGATAGAGAGCCCATGATATCCCTGGTTCTGCAGCTAAAGCTTAGATTTCCTAAAACAGAATGATTTGGAATTCTTTTGGTTTCTTTTGGCCAGATTAGTCAGTCTGCTGGGTGCTGAACTGTAAGGCTTAAAGAACTTCCTCACCCTGAAGGAGGTCTGTGGACTAGGATGCCCTCCGTCACATAAGCTCAAGGATCTCACCAATGTGGCATTTTCCAGAGGGGATTGGGGAACCCTCTCACCCCTCAAAGTCGGTGGTCTGAAGTGACTAACTCTGTTGGGGAGTCAGTGTTCCTCATTTTACAAGCCTCCTTCCTTGGAACTCCTCCTGCTGTTGAGCAGTAACGGAGGGCTGATCCCCAGCTCTGACCCATGAATACATGCTGGTGTTAATGCATGCTAAAATGTGATGGTCAATCCAATACACATCTGCACGTGTACTCTCATTGAAGATGAAAGAGGGTCTTCCTCATTGCCTGAAAAGCTTTACCAACCTCAGCTGACCTGAGGAACCCACCTCAGTAACCTGATCTGCTCCTCACAAAGAAGAAATGGATGGAATTGAGAAGGGTATTACTGAAGTGGAAAATGGGGACAGCTTTGAGGAGGAGAATCTGTGCTAAAGAATCAAAAGCAGAGGTCTCCTACACACACAAGGTGACCAAACAAAACAGCACCAATGAAGGTGCCAAAGACATGGCATAGAGTAGACAGCCCTAGCTCCAATAATCTCAGAGCCAAGTGCATTCTCCATAATTTTTTTTGACAAGTCAGTGGGATGATCATGGGCCTTTGTTCCTCCCTATTATGTCAGTCCTTGTCCAGATTTCCGGGATTGCGGGAAGAGGTTGAGAGGTATGACTGGATTATTCAAACTACAAGAGGCCAGCACTGAATGAATTTTAAGTTTAGATAAAAATAAAAAAACAGCAGTAAATTAAATCTGGGATATCTCCACATACTACAGCATGATGGATAAAGAATTCTTAATGAGGCTTGAAGTTGGAACACTAGTTTTGTTGGGCCAGATCAGACAACTGGCTTAAGGACAAGTCAGATCAAATGGATGGAACGAATAAGATCTGAATATATATTTATTACACATACAAGAAGCACAATTACAGCTAGCTAGATTGCCCCTACTTGGGTGAGAACTACACACTCTAATCCAGTTTCTTAACTTATCTATTTGAATTCGGAGGTTCCCAAGGTTCTGTTCAAATGGTATCCCATTTCTGCGGTTCAATACTATAACAGATAAATTAAAGCAAACACCTTAATCTGCTACATTTCTTGGTTAGAAGCACTTCTGTAATACAAGAAGGTGCTTCCTCATTATAACTTTGTAAAAATATTAAAGCAGGATTTGTTCATACATGTTTGCTAGGTTTCTTCAAAGGAACCATATTATTTCTCCAGTCAGTAGGCTGAGCTAGTTTCTAATCATACAAGCTCCCCATGTTGTGGAATGTCCTTTTGACTCTACTTTTCAGTGTTACTAAAACTTTTCCTAGGAGCACACAACAGGACTGCTGTGAGACCATTAAATGCATCTCCATTATATTTTAACCACGCCAAACTGTTGACACCCCTATACAGAAAGCTTTTATTCCAAGTAGCTGTAGGAGAATCTTTTATTCTTATTTTATTTGCAAAATGAGCAAGTTTGACAGTTAAGAAACGAAGCCTTGTCCTCCTGCAACATGGACTTGGGTGGAGACTCCTCCAGCTCCTTCACTAGGTCGCATTGGAGTCTCGTGACATGGGCCAAGTAGTTCAGTGCCCTTATTGAAGAGGTAGCTGAAGCATACACCCACATCCTTAGGCGGTCCATCATCCATGACTGTCAGGATGGTGGACCGAAGAACTTTCCTGAGATAGCTCCTTCTTCGTGGCTGCTGCTACCACCATTGCGGCCACAGGGGAGACCTTGTTTCAGGAAGGCCTGTCAATAGGGGGACTCGAGAACCTTATCGGGGGCACTTGGGGATTGGCTCCACACTATCTGGTTCCTTCCACGCCCACAAGGTGATCAAATCCACTAAAGGATCCGTGGGAGGGGGCACCCAAGACGTAGACGGCCTGTGCCAAAAGCCTCCAGAAACAGACTCAGGGGAGGGCTTGGGGGCAGACCAACATCCCCACTGGCACAGGATCATTGTCGGGAGGTGATCTTGGAGAGCCCTCCCCATCATCTAAATCTGTGTCCTCTGTTAGGGACTCGGGGGAGTCCAAGTGCCTCCTCTTGCATGTGTGCTTGCAAGGCACATCTCCTCTGGGGTTCTCTGGGGAGCGCTTGCAAGCCATCTGTTCCTCTGAGGAAACTGTCTGGGGCTCTTCGGGCACAGGCTGTCCCTCTGGGTAAGGCAGGGGACCAAAGACAGAACTAAGGGGGTCTGGGCAGAATCCAAGGGGGTGGTCAGGGGCTTGGATCTGATGGAGAGGACCCATTCAACCACAAACACCAAAGGAGAGTGGACCTCCTGGGAAGCTAATAAGGAGGCCGGTCTCCCCAGATTAGACACGAGAATCTGAGCCGGACCCGAAGAGGACAGAGCTCCGAGGGGGGGAACCTGGCCCAACAATGTCAAGAGTCGATGGAAAAAGTTCCACTTCCTCGGATCCGACACCCAGGCTCTGGCTCAGATCCGAACCGGTCAGATCTGACATGCTCCAGGCAGCTGTCGGCGTAGAAGTCACATGGACAGTCTGCACCAACCCCCTGACCAAGGCCAACCTCAGATCCATGAACTCCTAAGCCGAAAGTCAGATCGGGGAAAGAGAAATGGGCTGAAAAAAAGGGAAGTGAGCTACCTCCTCCTGAGAGAGGAGGGCTGGAAAGACCCCCATCTTGATCTGTGTACGGATAAAGAACCTTATCATCATCTTATCCAGATCCATGTCCGATAAAGAACACGTTGACAGAGACGAGGCCACGGACTTCGACCTGGCCAGCCAGGGAACCAAGGCCCGGGAGACTGAACGTGCCTCCTCCGGCTCTGGGGAGAACCTCAGAGACTGGAGCCAGGGGGAGTCACGGATCCGTGCAGACTTGCTCTCGGACGAGAGGTCCTGGGACCTCTTCCTCCTCTTTTCCTTAGTCTTAGACTCTCTCTCCCGCTGTCTACCTCTCCTCTGCTCCGTTACCACAGGCTTGGATGCAGTAGTAAGTCCCAGCTTGGGAGGGGAAGCCAGAGGTAGAGAAGTGAGAGAGACAGTCACAGCAGCTGCTGTGACTGAAGCTGAAGACGAGGAAGGAGGTTCAGTGGCAAGCAGAGGGCCAACTTGGCCTTTCTATCCTTCAAAGCTCGGGAATTGAACCCCCGCGCAAATGGAGCACTCCACATTAAGGTGGGCCACACCCAAACACAACACACACACTGTGTGGCAATCCACTGGAGAGAGCTTACGGCTACACTGTACAGCACTTAAAGATAAGCTTTTCAGCCATACTATCAAGCAAGAAGCCTTAAAAAAAGACTGACCAAAAACTTTCTTTAAACTAATCACACACCCACTCACCCGACTAACTACAAACCTACACTCGAAGCCAAAGCGATGGAAGGGGAGAAAGAGTACCTCTACTAACCTGAAATGGCTAAAAGTAACAAAATTTATAAAAACTTACAATCAGAATCACCCTGCTAGCTGGAGCTCGAGACACTATGTTTTACAAATCGCGGCAAACAAGATCTGGGGATGGAAGGCAGTGGAGGAGTCTGGAGCTCAGAGCTGATGCTAGTAATATTTGTCGGCTCAGATCAGATACGGATCCGTATTCCCACACGTTAAAGACCAAATGAAGTAAACTTCAGATCCATTGTTGGTGTTGTCAAAAGGGAGTCACCACTACAATGCGGGTCCTTTTGGATCTTTTGCAGAACCCTAGATATCAGCTGAAATGGTGAAAAAGCAGAAAATTCCCTTCCATGGGACTGAAAAAGCATCAAGTCTTCAATACCTGTTTGCAGAGTCATGAAAAAGAAGTAGTCTTACCATAACATTCCATCTGTGTTGTAGACCTTTATTCATTCCTTACTGTTAGGACCTCAGTTCTGTCCTCGGAACCGATACGGCCGTTTCCCCACTCACGCAAGCCAAACACTGAGTTAAGAACCTACCCACAATGCCCCTTCTCCTAGATACTCCAGATAGAGTTTGCCCACCCTAGATGGAAATAGTAGTTGTGTTGTGACTTTCAGCTTTTTCCTGGTTAGGGGTCGCCACAGCGGAACTCCGGTCCACTAATGATTGGCAGTTGATTTTTACGTACAGAGTTGCCAGCCCTGACGCATAACCTTCAACGAAGGAAGTAGTAATGGGGGGGGGGGGCTCTGTCTGAGCAAATACCCTAACTAGGAGTACCTAAAGTCCACCGGGAGTCCAGGCAGGGGGAAGGAGGGTGGGAAGTAAGGAATGAATAAAGATCTAAAACACTGATGGAACGTTATGGTAAGACTTCTTTATCTGATATTGTAAATCTTTATTCATTACTTACTGTTAGGACCGAGTCCCCAGCTACTCGAGTCCTGGGTGGCCCTAAGGAAGGATATTCCTGAGCACCATAGAACCAAAGGATGCTTGTCCCCTGTAGGCCAAATCCAATTTGTAATGAGATATGAAAGTATGAGGTCTTGCCCACGTGGCTGCTGCGTATACATCATCCATAGAGGCTCTGGAATGAAAAGCTACAGAGGCTCTGGAATGAAAAGCTACAGAGGCTCTGGAATGAAAAGCTACAGAGGCTCTGGAATGAAAAGCTACAGAGGCTCTGGAATGAAAAGCTACAGAGGCTCTGGAATGAAAAGCTACAGAGGTAGCCATAGATCTGGTAGAATGAGCCTTTACTCTGGAAGGTAAGGGTAGCATATTATGTTGATAGATAAAGGTAATGATGTTTCCAAGCCAAGAGGATAAGTCACTTTGGAAACTGGTTTACCCAATCTGGGTCCTGCAAAGACCACAAAATTGGTCCGTTTTCCTGATTTAGTCCTGTCCAAATAACAACGAAGCCACCGGTGCATATAAAGGGTGTGCAAAAGGTACTCCCCTCTATTAGAATGCCTTGGGAAGAAAATCAGCAGGTCAATAGATTGGTTAATGGAAAAACCAGAAAAGACCTTGGGCAAGAAAGAAGGGTCAGTACGAAGGGACACCCTATCCATGTAGAAGATAAAGTAAGGACTCTTGGCGCTCAAGGCCTGCAGCTCACTCTTCTCGCTGAGGTGAGTGCTACTAGAATACTAGAAGTATGGTTTTCCAAGACAAAAATTTCAAATCACATGAATCAAAAGGGCTCAAAAGGTGAGCCTATAAGAGATTGAAGCACCAGAGTCAAGTCCCAGGGATCTGAGGAGGCTTGACTGGAGGTTTAACATGTAATACTCCCTTCAAAAACGTCTTGCATAGGCGGTGTGACATAACTGAAAAATTTTCAAGATCATTATGAAAATTGGCGATGGCTGCTAAATGTAGTGATCGTTGAAGCTGAGACTCCTGCATGCAGGAGAGTAGTCAGGTATTGCATAATCTTTTGAATAGGCATAGAGAAAGGGTCTAAGTTCTGGTCTTTAGCCCAAATAAATAACCTAGTCCATTTACTAGAATAAGCTTTTCTAGTGGAAGAAGGTTTGTGTGAGGCCAGGAGGACTTCACGAACAGGAGATGGGATGTTAGGCAGCCTGGCAATCATTGAAGTGGTGGAACCAGGCTGCGAGCTTGAGACTGTGCAGGTTCTGGGAATCAATCCCAGAGGATGGGATAACAGATCCTGGGAATGATCCAGGATCCATGGGCTGTGAATCAGATGAGGCTATAAAAATGGGAACCAGACTTGATGTGGCCAGTAGGGAGCAATGAGGATCACTTTGCTTTTCAACCTCAGAGCTTCCTGGAGAAATTTTAGAATGAGGGGAAATGGGGGAAAGGCATACAGAAGATCCAGGGGCCAATCGTGCATTACCAGCGTCCCTCAGTGGTTCCCCCTGAGGAGGGATCAAGGCAAAATAGCTCCTGCATTTGTAATTCAGGGGGGAAGCAAACCTGTCACAGAAAGGCTTGTCCCAATGTTGGAAGATCCGAGCTGCTATTACATGGTTGAGGGACCATTTATGAGGCATCAGGATGTTCCTGCTCAGATTGTCCGCAATAAGGTTGGAACTCCTGGGAATGTGCGTTGCTATAAGTGATTGGAAGCTATCGCTCAGTGTCAAATCCTCCTGGCTTCCCGACACAGGGGGGAAAGATCTGGTTCCACTTTGCTTGTTGATATACCAGACGACTGACATGTCTGACTGAATTGCAATGGTCCCCGAAGGCAGGGATGCATGGAATGCTTGCAACGCTAAGAGAACTGCCCTCAGTTGCAGGACATATGTGCAAGTTGGCCTCGGTGAGGGGTCCAGGTGCCTTGGACAGTCTTGCCGTGAAAATGCCCCCCCCAATAGTGAAGCGTCCGTGGTCACCGTGGCCGTGGGTCGGGGAAGACAGAATGGTCGACACCAAAGATTCTTTTGTAGCTCCATCCACCAGAGTATTTCCTCCTTGCAACAGTTTGTAAGGCATATCACGTGGTTGAGTGGGTGGGTCAACTACCATTGTGCGGAAAGAAGCCACTGCAGGACTCTCGTACAGTCTCGCCAGAGGTACCAAAGTAATGGCAGCTGCCATGGAGCCCAAAAGTTGCAGTACAAGATGTGCTGGCACAAATGTGTGAGAAAGAAGTTATTTTCAAAAGCCTGTGTGGGGGGGGGGGGGGAAGAGAGGCTTGACAGGAGACCGCGCCAATGTGTCTTCGTTGGAGACATCTGAGATTCGTCTTTGTTTATTGTAATCCCCAAGCGGAGAGCGAGATTTTGAGTGTAAGAGAGCCTGTGGACTAGGAGATTCCTGGTCGGAGCTGTAAGGAGCCAGTCATCTAGATAGGGAAACACCTGGAATCCTTGTAGTCGAAGATGGGCTACCATAACTGCCACAAATTTGATGAACACTCGGGGGGGGGGGCTGTTGAAAGACTGAATGGCAGTGCGCTGAACTGGTAGTGATTGGCTCCCAGCCGGAAGCAGAGAAACCTCCAGGAGTGGTGATCCATCTTTATGTGGTAGTACACATCCTGTAGGTCTATAGAACACATCCAATTGTCCCTCCCTAGGAAGGGAAGAACTGACTGTACTGTGACCATCCAGAATTTTTGAGGTTTGATAAATTTGTTCAGTAGGCTAAGATCCAGGATAGGTCTCCAGTCCCCCTCAATCTGTTCTGGTGGGACTGGTTGGACGACCCTTTTTCTTAGCAGTTTTTTTCTATTTCTAAGGCTGCAAATTCCCTCTGATTGGGCGGTACATCGAGGATTCATTTGAAGGGTCTGGGAGTTGCATCAAAAGGTATTTTGGCAGCCTTTGGATATTATTCGCTGCACCCAAACATCGGTAGTATTAAGATGCCAAGCTAGTAGTTACATAGAGAGAAAAACAACCCCAGACTAATTGGGCAGCTGCTCAGGAACGCTGGTAGGGTCTGCTGGTGAAAATCTCTGGCTCCCTAGTTACGCGGACCCCCTCTACCCCAAAAGGGGCTTCTTCCATACGAGTTGCCCCTTTTACCCCAGGGGGATTGTTCACGAGTGTCATGAAAGGATCCTTGGGATTTCTTGAACCATATCTTCCCCCCTTCTGGTTCCTGGAATAGGGCCTCTGGGGGTTGGAAAAGCGTATGCCCACAGCAGACAAGGTCTTTCCATCTTTCTGACTACATGCAAGTGTGTCACGTACCCTGGGTCCAAAAAGTGCAGAGTCAATAGGTGCTTTAATGAAGGAAGATTTAAAGGGATCTGCAAAATCACACAACCGCACCCAAGCATTACATCTCATGACAACACCAGATACGGCAGCTAGAGGTGCCCCCTTGGCAGTGTGAGATATCAAATGCATCGAGGAGTTAGAGATGGATTCAAGGGTAGCTAGCTGCAAGGCGACAGTATCACGCACCTCATCAGGCAGTACCCCCACCAAAGAGGAAGAAATTTCAGAAATTAGGTCTCTTTGGAGGAGAGTAAAGTGTCAGATAATTCAGCAACCGAATGGCAAAGGTCACTGAAGCATAGGTCTGCTTCCCTACTCTGTCCATGGTCCAGGACTCCCTGTTTGGAGGATGGACAGTGGAGCTATCTTCTGCCAGTTCCCTCTTGGTGGTCGCCGCCATGACCATAGAATCAACTGTCAGCTGCTTAGACCAGTGGGGCTGGTCTTCAGGTGTAGATAAAATTTTGTCTGGCCTCCAGTGGACAGGTTCTACATTGTCCGGGGCCTTCCAGGCACGCTGCGCAATTAGGTAACAAGATCATCTGCTGGTGGGATCACCCGGGATGTAGATGGCCAGGCATGGAAGGCCTGCAGAAACACAGATTCCTCAGAAGAGTTAGAGGACTTTCATTCCCCCCCACTGTGAGAATTTCGAGAATGTCTCCAAATAAGACTGTCTAGGGGAGAGGGGACCCTTCCCCTTCATCACAATCAGTGTCTTCTGTGATATATTGCGCTGGGGAGTCAAGGTGCTTCATCTTGCACTGTTTCTTCCAGGGTGGTTCAAGGTGCTTCCTCTTGCACAGTTTCTTCTGGGGTGGCTCTCCAGTGAGATCTTCTGAGGAGGACTTCAGAGAAGGGGTTCCCTTCACAGGGGGTTCTGATACTGGTGTCCTAGGTGCTGGTTGTAAGCCTTCGTAGTGAAGGGCCCTATCCCATCATCTGTACAGCAGGCGCACTCAAACCCCCTTAAAGTTGAGGTATTAGGAGAGAACTGGAAGCCATTAGAACCGTGGACATAAACGGTGACAAGAAAATAGCCGATGTTACAAGGGTGTTTGGTGCCGACATGGGAGGTACTGCCGTAGAAGCACAGACAGTATGTACTGGAGCGGGTGCTGGGGAAGGATAAGCAGGGGAAGATGAGATAAAAGATTCCAAGCCAGGAGGGACAGAAGGTCTAGCTGGAATGGGCAATCCCCTAGCTACCAGAAGCTGATCCACAACTCGCACTAGGTCTAGCTCAGAAAAACTTCTAGTGGATCTAAGAGGCTGCAGAAGGGGAAATCAGGTCTTTCTAGAAAGGGGCTAAACCTCTGCCCCAAGAAAGTGTCATAAGTAGAATATCTTGTCCTTGGCAGGTAATCGAATTTTGGAGCTGAAGAAACTGTCAGCACCATGGCCGGGGATAGTACCCAAGCATGTACAGTCACTGGAGCCCATGGAGCCGAAGAAGCTGTCAGCACTGTGAACGGGGATAGTGTCGAGGCATGTACAGTCACTGAGCCCATGGAGCCAAGGAAACTGTCGGCACAGTGGACAGGGATGGAGCTGAGGCATGAACTGTCAGAGCCGATGTAGGAGCCAAAGACGGCACTGAAGTCAGTGGTGCTGTGTTTGGAACTGAGATAGGAGTGAATACCATGGTTGGCACCAAGGGAGAAGACACAGATCATGGTGGCGAAAAGGTCTGTGCCGAGGGCGCTGGTAAAGCACGGAGCCGACTCAGTTCCGTAACTGACGGACACCGTTTTCCTTATATTTCTTGGTCTTAAGTGGGGGAGAGACCTCCAACCCAGATAGAGCCTCCAAGAAAGGTGTCTTGAGAAAAAAATTATTTTAAAAGGTTTACTCAAGTTCTGCTAGTGTCCGGTTAGAAAAATCAGCACAAATGTCACAATCAGCTTTAAAATGATCCACCCCCAAACAGTAGACACAACAGACATGTGTATCAGAGTTAGTCCACACTTGTCACACTGTCTAAAACTCAACTTAGCTTTGTCTGACATGGTAAGGAAGCAATGCTATCCGGTAGAAAAATTAAGGAAGAAAAACCAGTGGAGTTCAGGAATACTACTAGTAAAAGGGGACCTGTCGGAGAGAGTGACAGTAAAAAAAAAAAAAAAGGGTAAACAATTAAATTACCAAGGGACTACAAATTTTGTAACTCTGAAGAAAAATTGTCATAAAAACAAAATACTACTTAGCTTTGAGAGAGATGGCCAACACTTTTGACTAGGAATGTGGCAAACGAGATCTGGAGTATCTAGAAGAAGGGCATTGTGGGTAGATTCTTAGCAGAGACGTTATTATTCTCCTCTACTCAACTCTCAGACCCATTAGAGAGCACAATGCCCCTTTTGGAATGTACATCACAAGACATCTGCAGCAGCTGGAAAGGCCACAGAAATACCTCACAAAGAGGATTACTGGCCTCAAAACAAATGCCCTACACTGACCGCCTCAAAAAAAATCCAGCTTTACCTCGCCTACTCCGAGGTGATCCCTGCCTAACATATACAGCTATGTCAAACCCAGAGCTGTTGGACATGCTACACCTAAAGAAATCCCAATCCCTCTGAGCTACACGCTCTAGGGACCTAACCTTGTCACCACAATAAACAGGACATAGTGGAGGGATAGATTCCTGTCCCAGAGACTTCCCATACTCTGAAACAGGCTACCCATCCATGTCAAGCAAAGTTCTTCATTAGCACTCAAAAATCTTGGTGAGTGGATGGGAAACAGGAAATACACCCCGGGGGATCACTTCTGTCTCTGCTCGACAGTGGCACAGGAAAATAACTTTCTTGGGTGGCGTAAGCCAGGGAACCTTGTTAGCTAGGCTTACGTAGGCCCTTGGGCCGATAGCCTAGTACCTACCTATGAACTAGCTAGCTACCTGGCAAATCCCAGAAAGTCTGCACTGTCAAAAAGAACAAGGAGGCTAAGAGTTTTTCACCAAGTACACTCTTCCTGAAAGCAAAGAGACTCATAACAGGCAAAACAGCCCTATCTTCCACCTGCCCGCCCTGGCCAAGTGGAGACCCTTCACCTGCCCTTTACCACTAACAAAAAAAGTCATTCCTATAGAGGGGACATTAAATACTATCTCTAGGCTTTGATGGTTGAAAAAAGTAGACCAAGAAGAATGAGAAAGCTGATCTGAGACACACCAAGGGACCACAGTAGAATCTCCCACCAGCAGCTAAGGAAGAATAGGAACCAGCCTGCAACCTGCTTTAAACTCTTCTTTTTACTTCCATCTCAGGAGGCCTAAGATTGCTCTATTGGTAATCTGGGTAAAATACGCAGAAAGCAAGAAGGTCAGTCTAAATAAAATTTCGGTCAGTAGTAAAACCATCGCTTTCAACCGATCAGGGACAACCACAGATGAATAAACATGTTTTCTGACAAAAGGCTCACTTCAATTACTGACATTTATCAAATGAAATTCACGAGTTTGGGGGGGGGGGGATTACGAATGACAGGGCTAAAATTTGAGTAAAAAAAATCAGAGGCCGTTGAGAAGTAGGAGTAAACCTTTTTCCCACACAAAGTTCACAAACATTTACTTAACTTTCTTAGAAACGCAAAGACAGAGCATATTCAGTTTACTAGCGAAACACAATCAACTTCACAAAAAAAACTAAGTTTTCTCCAGAATATAAAAGTCACAGTCTCACAGAAGATATTCCCCTCCCCCCAAAGGAACTTATCAACCCAGCACTTACATATTACTAGCCAACTAACCGTTTCAAAGGAACCGCCAAAGAGCGCTCGCTACAAGGACGAAAAAAACGTTTCAAAGGAACCGCCAAAGAGCGCTCGCTACAAGGACGAAAAAACTTTCCGCGCCCCTGCTGTCGCTTACGGAGCAAGGCTCGAGCTCCTGACAGTCGAAGCGCGTGAAAAGTGCCCATATCTTTTGGAAAATGGACATTTGCAGTAGTAGTGTAGGACTCGCATCGCTAGCACTGCAGTAACAGTGAGATAGTTTTAAACAATCAGACCTACAAGGACGAAAAAAAAACTTTCCGCGCCCCTGCTGTCGCTTACGGAGCATTTAAACAATCAGACCTAATGACCTCGACCCCCCCTCCCCCAAAATAATAGGGGGGGGAGGGCTACATCATCATCTCGGCTTCTGATTGGCTACCAAGATTTTTCCTCTGAATGGCTATCTCTCTTGTTTTTCCTTACTATTCCAAAGACATGCATCTGGAGTATTTCTCCCCGGGCCTCCGCTGAAAACAGTTTCTGTGGAACCTAGTCGGACATTCCCGGTCAACAAATGTTAAATAAAAATAAATAAATAAAAAACTAGTTCAATCTCTCCCTTACAAATACTTACAAATATATCAAAGCCCACACAATGTGCGCGCGCAGCCACCCAAAGCGAAACGATAAGTAAAAAAATTACTCGCGATGAAGTAAGAGAAGTACATAATTATGGGGGGGGCTACATCATCATCTCGGCTTCTGATTGGCTACCAAGATTTTTCCTCTGAATGGCTATTTCTCTTGTTTTTCCTTACTATTGGTCGCTGTAAAATCAGTGGAAGGGTTGTTCTTATGTTTAGTTCTTACAATAGTTTGCCGCAGTCTGTTAACCGAGGAAGCTTGTGCAATGTTATTTTGCTAAGTGATTTGTTGTATAGGCAAACTGACATTAGAAAAGGTTGTGATTGTCTTACCTCCAGTTGTCTGTCCTCGTTAAACGCAGAAATAAGAGGATGACACTTCGCTTTGCGTTAACCATCATTAGACAGTAAGTGTTATCAATTTTAACTGCTATTCTTCCCCTCCTCCCATATTTTGCTAGTCTATTTGCAACTACTAAATCAGTATTGTTATTACTATTTTTGGTATTCGTAATTCTCAACTGTCCCCCATTTTGACGAAATTTTATAGCTGTGTCCGTCTTAATACCTCCTAAAACTGGTGACCTTTGGAGAAAAGTTGGTGAATTGCATTTAAGTAATGGCAGATAATTAGAGTAATAGAATACTGTTACTTCAGGAAAAGGTCTTGCTTACTCAACCTGGTGGGCTTTTTGGAAAAAGTCATCAAAGCAATGAATGAAGGCAAAACGGTATACACTGTATACCGCAATCTAGCCAAAGCTTTTGACACAATTCCCCACTCAGGCATAGTAAAAAAAGCTAACTGAAATGGGAGTAAACGTATGTGACACCCGCTGGATTGCCAACGTTTCACATATAGGAGCGCAGGAAATCAAAATGGGGGAAGTTATCTTCACAAAGGGACCAGTCACTAATGGAATCTTCCAGGTTTCTGTGCTGAGCCCTTTTCTGTTTGGCATCATGTACTCTTCTGAAGTAAAAGCCCATATCAAAGTTGTCTGACTGATTAAGTTTGCAGATAACTGCATGGCATGCTGGGAGCAATCATTGAATCCACAAATGACGTGGCCATTCTGCAGGAAGGTTTGGCCCAAAGAAATAACTGGTGGCAAAATCATGGAATGAAACTAAATATCACAAATGCATTATTGTATCCTTTGGGAAGTCCTATACCCCAGGGAACTACCACAATAACAATATGCCCCTGAGAGTCAACTCAGTTGTTTAGGATATGGGAACGTATGTGGACAGTGACCTAACTTTTGACTAACATCCGTCCATTGTTAGAAAGTCCTTCTGTATTGTATGGCTTGTAAACAAAGGGATGTGTCTAGATCTGGAGATGTCATTCTTCCCTTTAGTGAGCCCTCATTAGACCAATCATTGAGAAAAATGTCCCCTTTGGCATTTATCTGTCCAGATATATGCAGCAATTGAAATGCACACAGTGGTATTTACTAAAAGGATACAAGGCCTAAACATGCCCTCTTGGACCAACTTAAAGCCTTGCCACTGTACTATGTATCCTATAGATTGCCAAGAGGTGTCTTGTGTCTGGCAGGCATCCTCCAACCCAACACTGATGGATTTACTGCACATCAGCTAGTCAAAGGTTATCAGAAAGTTTCTGTCTAGGGATTTAAACCTTTGCAACATTGACAGAGTGGTTTGGAGGGATGATTATGTCTCACAGAGCAAACTGCTGCTCTGGAAAACGCTCCCCATACATATAAAATAAAAGTTCATCACTGTTCATGTTCAAGGACAATTTGGATCTGTGGATGGGAAAAAGAAAATTTACCCCGGACTGCCCTTGTACTACTAATGGACAGAGGTAGATCCTAAATGCTTTATCCCAGGTTCTCTCAAATTATCTACAGTATGATCCCAAGTATTCTCATTAGGGCTATATATAATTAACATCCATGGATGGGTAGGGGCATTCCCTAATCAAATGGGATAGGTTAATTTGAGCGCAAAATGGGAAACTGGATAGGCTGAAATGGCCCGCAAGGGCAGCTAGCCTAGCCCTTATCTATGAGCCTCTAGATATTAATTCACATTCTTGAATTCTGTCAATGTCTCAGGTTAATAGTACTAATATTTTAAGTGTCCCTGATCCCACTGATTTCTGGATTTGTCCATGATTTGTTTAGATCTATGCTACAGTTCCTGATTTGTAATACAGTTAAATTATGTGGCTGTTCTTGAAGTACAATAATGATCACTAAGTAAGTGTAATGATACTGGCACCTGTCTTTCTTCAGTTCTTGTATGCTTAAAAAAAAAGTGTTCGTCTCACATAGCATTGCCAACTGTTCCTTAATTAATGATCAGTTGCCTTTTTTGTTTTACAAGATGGTCATGTTATAGGTAGTTGTATCCTGCAGGAGAAAAAGATGAAAGTGACAAATGTCCTGATGGTTTAAAATGCAAGCAACAATTTTCCAACTTTTCTTTTTAAGTTATTACAGAACAAAACCCTGCTGTCATAGCTGAAACACCTTAAAAGGAAAGGAAAGAAAACAAAAGGACCTAATAAACTTAAAAAAAAAGTCACGTTGTCTTGGTAATGAAATGTAAATGCTTTTTATATGTTAAGGGCATGGTGAGTCCTGCAGAATCTGATATTTAATATAGAGTCATCTCAATATGAGCATTTGAAAGTGTGGTAACCCTAACACACTCATCTTACATTCTGTACTCAAAAAATCAGTAACTGTCTAGCATTTTTCAGGACACAGAACACATAATTAGGGTCTATATTAGAAGAGCGAAGCGACAAAAGAGCAAACTCTCTTTCGTTGACATATAAAACCCGAAATCTGAAAACAATGAAGTTACAGAACATCAATTTTTTTCCCAGGGAAAAAAAATTGCTGGGCCGTTCTTGGGACTTTGCTGTTTTCTCCATTGCGGTGCGATCTTGGAGTTGGCATATTTAAGTAGGGGTGCACAGCCCCCCACTTTATTTTGTCTTTATATATTTTTTTTTTTGGAGCAGTGATTTTAATCACTGTTCCATAACTTTGCTGTTTTCAGACTACGGGTTTTACATGTCGATGAAAGAGCGTTTGCCCTTTCATTGTTTCGTTCTTGTAATGTAGACCCCATAATTAGGAACATTTTTTAAACAGTAGTCTTATTCATTTACACAGCTGACAAAATAAGAAAAATTGTATATTTGTGCATTTTCTGAAAATGTGGTATTTAAACTATCTAGAAATATATTTTTTTTAGCTTGTGTAAAACCCACTTTTCCCTCTCTTGGCTGCTGGCATTGGATCACCAATTATGAGAATAACAGAGAATGTTGAGGACTCTACTTTTGACTGTTTGTGTTTTTCATGAAGTTTGTTATTTCTGTTGATTCCTGTCAGAAAATAATGTAAGAATGAAAGTCTGGGCATTTGTTCTTCAAAACATTCAGTAGTGCACATTTTAAACTTGTCTCTCAAGTGAGTTTGCCTTGTTACTGACTAACAAAATGTGAAGTTGACAGGTTTTCTTGTTTCCATTAGTAAGGTAGAGGTTTCTCCATTGATAACATTATGGAAATGTGCAGTGTTGCAAATGGTAGGCAATAAATGCAAAAACTCTGGTGTTAAGTAAATATGAAACATTTTTTTATTTATTTAAATTGGGTAGATTGGATCCAAGTAGCCATTTTCAGCGGCAGTCTTGCTTGAAAACAAAAGCAGTAACTCGTTCATAAGTTAGAGTACAAGCAGTACAGTGTTAACTACGGTACAGTGGTAGTGCAGTTCAAAACAATATGGTGCTAAGTTCTGTAGTTAATAAATAATAATAAACCTCCTTTAGTCAGACAGCTGAAATTCATTCTTGAAATGGGCTGTAGAAGATATTTATTTATTGTAGCAGCTGCATTTTCATTGTGGTGGTTGTAGAGATGAGATTTGAACAGGAGAGCAGTGGGTAGGGACCTAAGTTTCAGTGAGATTGTGTTCTGTAGTTAAGTCCCCAGTAAGAAAATTATTTTGTGAAGTATTCAGATGAATAGATTGGAAAGAGAAGAATGAAGGGATTAGCATCTGATGATGATGAGAGATATTTGGCATAAGTTCTTTTTGGAACCTAGTGGGGATCCTGTTGGGGCAGTGGTTAAGGTTAAGGATTTTCAGGTCAGCAGGGAGGAAGGTAGTGTAGCCGTTTGTTTGATTGGTAAATCTTTTTACGTTAGTGAAGGAGGAGCAGTGGTGCTAGAAACGGGGTCAGTTATTCCTAATTCTGCTGTTTTTTTTTTTTTTTTTTTTTTTTTATTCCTGTTTGAATATAGCAGAACTAGAGCTTTTGTGATAATGCTCCTTTTCCTTGTTAAGTTCTAGCCATGGAAGTCCTAGCTTGGCAGTAGTTTTCATTTAGTTTTTACTGACTGTTTTTTCTGTGTGACCTTCTCCCGTATACATGAGAAGAATACTTTTTGTAATAGCTATCTTGAGTACTCCAGTAACCATCCGAGGAAATTGATGAGGAACATCTAAAAAGGGCAGTGTATAAAGGCAGCCCGAATTACGTCCTTGCACCCCGATATGATTGATGAAATTGAATGTATAAGCACTTTATTTAGTCAGAAGGGATACCCTAGACATATGTTAGATGATGTTAAGAAGTATGTTATTGATGAATGGGGTAAAAAATACCCGCCAATCTTGGGGAAAGGAAACATTTAATAATATATCTAACTCTACTAATGATACTGACAAAAAATATCAAAGAGCCTGTATTTTGGAATATTCCCCCTTTGTGAATAAT
>NC_056745.1:164350817-164369563 GCF_019279795.1 Protopterus annectens | reverse complement strand
GGAAGGGCCCCTTGAGCTTTGTATTAGGCCGAGTCGGAACTGATGGTCGGTTCCAATCCCAACCAACAAGAATTAAGGTGAGATTGGACAACATAACATCATTTTTTTCTTATATAGAACAAAAGAAAGAAACGACCAACAATGGTAAAAAACAAAAAAAGACTACATTAAAGTGTAGAAGAAACTTACGACAGTAAGAGAAAAAGTACAACTGTATGACAGATAAAGAAGGGAAAAATACCAACCATAATAATAGAAGATTTACTCTTTTAGTAAACTGGTAAGGGAAAAATATATAGACATAAATATTTGGAAATATTATTGGAAATGATAGTGATAATAATAATCACTTATCTAAAGCTTGAGAGTGAGGTCAACCACGTCTTTCACACAAAGTGGCAAATGAGATCTGGGGTAATTTAAGGTTGGTGCATTATGGGTAAGGGAGAAACTCGAGAGTTTTTGGTTGCCATGAGCTTTAGCAACAGCCGAGTCAGATTCAAGGATCAGATCTAAACCCATCAGTTGAGGATAGAATGAAAATTGACAACATCAGTTACATTGTTATACTTGTCATTATCATTTATATAATACTCATCTGTATCATTTTCCTCTGCGTCATTCTCACTAGTCTTACTGACTCTTTCCTTGTGTTGCTTTTGTTGCCCAAAAATGTCAGTTTTGTAGTATGTATGATACTCATACTGTGTAAGTGTCTGCACGTGTGTATGTGAGTATGAGTGTGTATCTGTGAAAGCACATGTATGTGAGCATAAAGGTATGCATGTGCATGAGTGACCGTGTGTGTGTGTGCACACGAGTGCATGTGTAGTGGCTGAGGTTCTCATTATTCCTATACTATGTCTCCTCTAGGTAGGAGAACTATATGACATGATTTCTTACAATATTGCTTGTTATCTTTCTGAATTTCTCCATGTGTCTTCTCAGCCACCATTAAAGTCAAATCCTTAAACTATGTTCCACTTTTTTCAGCCGCATGTTAACTCCTAAGTACACTGCATCCTTGATTCAAGTTTTCCCATAAACTAGTAGGAGTGCTGACACATTTGTTGTATGTTACTTTGTTTAAGGCTGCCACTCAATATGTGAAAGTCATTTGATACCACATTTAGGCAATCTTCTTCAAAGTTATTTGTACCAGTGTGAGCAAGATGCTCAACTTCTACAACCTGGCCTCCATTTCTTTAGTTCTGAGGATTCTGCTCCTGTGTCTTCCTGCTAAGTTATCACCAACACTTTACTGTACCATTTTTCCTGCTTCTTACACTCGACCATCTGACTGCAGAGTCTCCCCAGCTATACTTTTTTTTTTGTGTGGTCCTATATGTTCCTTCTCTGCGCTGTAATTGGCATGGACTTAACAGATATCCTTATAAGCTTCCACTGTGTATGCCAACATGCAGGATGTCCGCTTTGGAATTTTATGCTGAGATCCTGCTGATTTTCACCAAAGGAGCTTCTAGTATTATTTCTTGTATGTGTTTTGCAGGCTTCCATGGTGAACTCTTAGCATATTCCAATGGCATTTTAATGTTAAGAAGCCATAGGATGTGCCTGTGGTTCATCACTGATCCTTCTGATCAACTGTGGTCTAAACCTTATCTAATGTGTTTTCATCATTCAGGAGTGATATATTGGTGAAACTCTTATCTGGGAGAGAAGAGCTGATGTATCTTGACAGTATTGGCGAAGTAGTGGGAAGCAGACTCAATAACAGTGTGAGAGTTTTAAGTTTTCCTCCCCGGTCTTCCTGAAAATGACTTGCTGTACCTCAAACAGATCAAATAGTGCCACAGGCTGAACTCAAATGCCAGGAATGCAATTTGAAGGTGGTCAGTCAGTACAAAAAAACCTCTACTAGATGGTCTAATTAGTCTTTCATCCCTATATCCAGGTTGGATGACCAATTTGCACCTCTCAGGACCACTGTGGATCTCTCTCACCAGAGTTTACTCTGGCTTCACTTCCTGCCCAAGCACAGTTCACCATCCTTTTAGTTCTGCCAGGTATGGTCATGCTCCACTTCCCTGACTTGAACAGGCCGGGGTGATTCCACCTCAGCTGGCACTCACTGGCCCCTCACTTTCATTGCACCACTTTGGGGGGTTTCTTGCTTACCCTTGGACTCATGCACCTGTTGGAATCCTTGGTCTGTGTTTCAACAAAGGACATGTGTAGACAGTGCCATCCATTCTTTCAGGGATACTTGATTCAGCAAGTGCAAGTATTACAAACTTTCTTAGGCAGGGAGTAAGCAGTTCATACTGTCTAGCCTAAGCCTTGCTAATACATTTGGTACACTACTCCACTTAGGCATTGTAAACAAACTTAATGATGTAGGCATACAGTGGATATAAAAAGTTTACATACTCCTGTTAAAATGCCAGGTTTTTCTGATATAAAAAAATAAGTCCATAATAAATAATTTCAAAACTTTTCCCACCTTTAATGTGACCTATAACCTGTACAATTCAATTGAAAAACAAACAAATCTGTTAGGGGAAAAATATAAAAAATAAAAAAACATACAATAAATAAGCTAGTTGCATAAGTGTGCACCACCCTTAAACTAATACTCTGTTAAAGTATCTTTTGATTTAATTACACCATTCAGTCTTGGGTACACACCTGCCTTCAATTAAAGAGACTCTGATTAACCCCAAATAAAGTTCAGCTGTCCTAGTAGGATTTTCCTGACATTTGCTCAGTTGCCTGCTACAGCAAAAGCCATGGTTCACAGGGAGCTTACAAAGCATCAAAGGGATCTCATTGTTGAAAGATATCAGCCAGGAGAAAGGTGCAAAAAAGTTTCCACAGAATTGGATATACCATGGAACACAGTGAAGACAGTCATAAAAAAGTGGAGAAAATATGGGATAACAGTAATGTTGCAAAGAACTGGACATCCTTCCAAAACTGATAAAAAGACAAGATGAAAACAGGTCAGGGAGGCTGCTAAGAGACCTTCAGCAACACTGAAGGAGCTGCAAGAATTTATGGCAAGTACTGGTTGTGTACTACATGTGACAACAATCTCCTGTATTCTCCATATGTCTGGGCTATAGGGTAAGGTTGCAAGACAGAAGCCTTTTCTTACACAGTAAAACATCCGGGCCCGGCTAAAATTTGCAAAACAATACATCGTCTCCCAAAAGCATGTGGGAAAATGTGTTATGATCTGATGAGACCAAGGTTGAACTTTCTGGCCACAATTCCAAAAGGTACGTTTGGCACAAAAACAACACTTCACATCACCAAAAGAACACCATCACCACGGTGAAGCATGGTGGTGGCAGTATCATGCTTTGGGTTACTTTTCTTCAGCTGGAACTGGGGATATAGTCAAGGTGGAGGGAATTATGAACAGTTCCAAATATCAGTCACTTTTGGCCCAAAACCTTCAGGTGTCTGCTAGAAAGCTGAAGATGAAGTGGAATTTCACCTTTCAACACGACAATGACCCCAAGCATATATCCAAATCAACAAAAGAATGGCTTCACCAGAAGAAAATTAAAGTTTTGGAATGGCCCAGCCAGAGCCAGGTTTGCTCCTTTTTGTCATCTACTTCTCGGAAGTCAAGGCCGATGTCAAGGGCCTCCT
The DNA here is from genome assembly GCF_019279795.1 of Protopterus annectens. Classification (NCBI taxonomy): domain Eukaryota; kingdom Metazoa; phylum Chordata; order Ceratodontiformes; family Protopteridae; genus Protopterus; species Protopterus annectens. The sequence continues at coordinate 164,365,942 of NC_056745.1, read as the reverse complement.
CCAAAACACTAATGTCCTATAAGAAGGAATAACACAGACAAATGACTGGTGCCAAAGTCAGGGCTTAAAACCTCAATGCCAAGAAATGTGTAATAGTACCCTTTGGGAAGTCAGCCATCTTAGGAAATTATCTCATTGATAACACACCCCTAGAGTAGAATCAGTACTCAGGGATTTGGGAACTTTGACTAACACATGTCTAAGGTGGCAAGGAAATCATTCTATGTTGCTCAACTTATAAGCAAGGGAATGGCATCTAGGTCCAAAGAAATCATTGTTCCACTGTATTTGGCCCTCATCTGACCTATCACTGAGCACAATGTCCCCTTCAGTATGTATCTGACCAAGCACAAGCAACAACTGGAACATTTACAGAGTTTAGTCACAAAAAGAATACAGGGTATAAACAGCATCACTTCAGGCCCTTTTCTATAATCTGTTTCCTACAGACTGTTGAGAAGCGATCAGTACCAGGCATACAAGGCATCCTTGTATCCCATTCTAAAGGACCTTTTCCATATCCACAAAACAAATAGCATTAGATTCACTTGATGTTTGGCAGTTAAACTTTGCTTATAACACAAATAGGATACATCTGAAGGACAAGTATGTGTCTCACATAATTCCCTACTCTAGAACAGGCTTCCCATTTGTGTGAAACAGAGCTCTTCCCTAATGTATTCAAAGAAAACTATAACAGTGGGTGGGAAAGGAAATACATCCCAGGTCTAGCACCGATGTCTCTAATGGACAGAGGCAGCCTGTAAATCTTCCCCTAAAAACCTCTATGGCATATAAAACTTGTAAAATAAAATTGAAATGCTTGGGTAGCCTTATAAAGGCCCCAGTGATAGCCCAGTATATACTCATGAACAAGGAATGATGGGATACATGATAGCTGACAAAAATATCCTGTAGTTCTCACTGCTGACAAAGACATGGATCAGAGAAGAGGTATAGCACTATGGGGCCACTGCCAGGAAACATCACAAAAGCAAAGCAGATGCTCATTGAACTTCATATATATCTTTGTTTAGGGTAGTTTGTTTCCAAAGCACTGACTGCAGCCATCAGCCAGTATTCAAAAGTCATCAGTGTCAGTGGGTCAACCGGAAGCACACTCATCTTCTATGCTGGAAGATCAGAAGGCTGTGAGTTCTGTTCTCTCCCAGATGCTTAGATTTATTTTTTCCAGTACTGACACTGCAAGGCAGCATAGGTGTGACTGCATATCTACATGTTTCTTGCTTTGAATGAGATGTTAAACAGAGGTCCCATCTGCCTGAGTTGGCGGTAGCTCATGTAGATGTAAAAGATCACATGGCACTTATCAAAATTTGCCCTGGCCAAATTTCCCCTGAGTCAGTAGAAATGGTCTTCCCTGAAAAGAGCCAACTGCCTCAGAGGAATTAACCCAGTCAACAAAGTATAAATAGGTCAGAATGGTGTTGGACCATTATGTTTCTGAATATGTGTTGGATAAAAGCTTGTATGAATTTTTGATGCATGATCAATTAGTATTCCACAGCCACAGTTCACAGAGAACCCACTTCCCTACAACTCACCTGCAAATAATGTAATAAGTCTTTCAGTGGGGGGGCAAGCACCCTTTTGAAACTTATAAATAATACTTCCAAAGTCACACAACAATGATGAAAGGAGAAACTTCTCATTAAAGTATCACGAGGTCCTCCACAATCAATATTTCCAATGTGTCCAAGACACTACAACTTGATTAATTAAAAAAAAGGTGATTATGGCCTGTTGTGTTTAAGCAGTTATAACCCGATCAACTGGCCATTGATCACCTGTAGAGTAAGCATTTGAAAGAGACAATGTGATGTGTGCAGATGCTTATTTACATTGATGGTTAGTATGGATAAACAAACTGATTAATCTGATGTTGTCCTTTTTATCCTTCCTCAACAAATGGGTTATGGATCCCACTCGGCCACATACTTTAGAGTTTGGATTCAACTCTTGAGCTTCTCCCTCTACCCATAATAGCCTATTCCACCCCCAATAACTCAGATCTCATTTGCCGCCATCGTGCTCAGATATAGAATCCTTCTCTTTAGCATTTTGTAATAGTATATTCTAATTGTTATCATAGGTGGTAACTTTCTTTTCTATACCCTTCTGCCCTCTCTACCCACTGTTGCATGGTAGTTCTATATTACCATTTCTGGTAATTTGTTATTTTCCTCAATAATTAAAAAAAACAAAAAAACACACTATTGTCTGATTGTGTGATCCATCCTTTGGTTTCGGAACCCTAGGATCTGATAGTTCCAAGAGGTCCAGAGATGTATCCAAAGGTAATCACTTCCTCGACTCCAACAGCATCCCTTACCATTTCTGCTCCTATTCTGTTGCATCAGAATGGGTCCTGGAGCTGAAGCGGTGGCATCAGATCCGTGGGTCCAGGATTGACTCTAATGTTATCAGCTCCATTCCTGCTACTTGGAGCCTCAGCTCTGGATAGCTTGGGTCCAGTCCTTTCTTCCAGGCACTGATCCAGTCAGAGTCATGATCTACCTGTACTGGAAGTCTCAGATAAGGTGTGGATGGCCATGGCTTCTCTGGGTCTGTCTGCCTTCAAAGTTGTGGAAAAAGAAGTTATGTCTTACCATAACATTTCATCGGAGTTGTTGATCTTCTTCCAGTCATTACTGATGGGTTCAGTTCTGAGCCCTCGGACCGAGTCAGCCTTATACCAAGCTTGCGTGCACAAAAAACTCTCACACTAAGCTGCTATCCACAATGCCCTTCACTCAGTTACCTCAGCTCAAGTTTGCATGCAACATATAGAAGAAACAACAAGTCAGAGGCCATCTCTGCGCAGAAACCCTAAAACACCATATAGACCCAGAAGATCCACCAGGAACCTTTGGAGGGGGTCAGTAGGAGGGTGTGATAACTAGAAGAAGATCAACAACTCAGATGGAACGTTATGGTAAGACATAACTTCTTTATCTGAAGTTGTTAATCTTCTTCCTATTCATTACTGATGGGACAGAACCCCCAGCTACTTGGAGAACCTGGGTGGCCCTTATGGAAGAACATTCCTGAGAACCATTGAACCAAAGGCCATTCTTCCCCTGGAGATCAGGTCCAATTTGTAATTCTTGATAAAGGTATGGGGCTTATCCCAAATGGCAGTTGCACAAATGCCATCCATGGAGGCCCTAGAGTGGAAGGCAACTGATGCTGCAATAGCCCTAGTTGAGTGAGCTTTGATTTGGACAGGCTTAGATTAATTCGTAAGCGAATATGAGAAGGCAATGCAATCCCTGAGCCATTTAGACAAAGTAACTTTCAATACAGCACCTCCCATTCTAGGAACATCCAAGGAATGTAGGCAGAATTATCTCTTGTTTGAATAATTTAGGAAGAATACAGGGAGCTCAATGGACTGGTTAATCAAAAAATCAGAAGAGAGGGTTTCCTGCCTGGCAACTAACAGAAGTGGACAAACCAAGTTGTCAGCTTGAGGGTGGAGAGATTCAGGGGAGTCAGCCCTTGTGGGTGAGATATGAGGTCCTGACGAGTGTCTAGGATCCAAGGAGGTTGTAGCAGATGAGGTCGGAGGAAGGGAAACCATACTTGATGAGGCCAGAATGGGGCAATGAGGATCCCTTTGCTTCTCAACCAAATAGCTTTCCTTAGAACAAGGGGGATCAGAGGAATCAGAGGATAAGCATAAAGGAGACTCATGGACTAATTGTGAATCAAAGTGTCTCTCGGTGACTCCCTGTGAGGGGGAAAGAAGGCAAAGTAGCTGCTGCATTTTGTGTTTGAGGGGTAGGCAAAAAGGTCGCAGCATGGCTGGCCCCAATGGATGAAAATATCTGCCGCCACACTCGGATTGAGAGACCACTCGTGAGGACGGAGGATGCATCTGCTTAGCCTGTCTGCAATCACGTTGGAGCCCCCGGGATATGCGTTGCGATTAGAAAGCAGTTGGAAACTATCACCCACTGCCAGATTCTCATGGCTTTGCAACATAGGGGGTAGGATTTGGTCCCTCCCTGTTTGTTTATGTACCAGACCATGAACATGTTGTCCGACTGGATAGCAATCATTCCGGATGGAAGGAGCGGATGGAAAGCTTGCAATGCCAATAGCACCACTCTTAACTCCAGGACATTGATATGCAAATTGATCTCTACGTTGGACCATGTGCCTTGGACTGACTTTCCCTGGAAGTGGCCCCCCCCCCACCTCATCAGGGAAGCATCTGTGGTCACTGTGGCGCTGGGAAGGGGCGGCACCAAAGATTTTGGTCTGTACTCAACCACCAGAGGAGATCTTGTTTGCAAGTGTTGCTGATGAGAATCTGTGAGCTCAGGGGCTGAAGACTGGATATCCACTGGGCCTGAAGGAGCCACTGTAGTAATTTCATGTGCAATCTGGCTAGGAGAACAATAGGGATGGCTGCAGCCATAGACCCCAGAGCCTGGAGAACTTCCCTTGCAGACACCTTTCTTCAACAGAGTATCACTTGAACTTGTGCTCTTAATCTTTGAAGCCTGTGAAGAGGAAGAGAGATCAGACTTGACTGGGTGTTGAATATTGCCCCTATGAATTCCAATTGTTGTGAGGGCTGAAGGTTGAATTTCTCCCAGTGTATGGTGATGCCCAGTGACTCCACTAGAACTAGGGTGTAGCAGAGGGCCCTGACCAGTAGGTGCTTGATGGGGGCAGAGAGGAGCCAATCATCTAGGTACGGAAACACCTGGAATCCCTGAAGTCTCAGATGAGCCGTTACCACTGCTAGGTATTTCATGAACACTCTGGGGGCCGTCGAGAGACCTAAAGGCAGGGCTCTGAACTGGTAGTGATTGGCTCCCAAGTGGAAGCGAAGGAGGCTCCTGGAGTGCTCCTCCATCTTGATGTGGTAATATGCATCCCAAAGGTCTAATGAGCACATCCACACACCCTGACGCAGAAAAGGAAGGATGGACTGAATCGTGACCATGCGGAACTTGCACTGATCGTTTGTGATAGAGAGCCAAAGGCAGCTTGGTGCAGAGAAAAACGTGCCCCGACCGCTTCCAAAGGAAAGCAATCAGGCAGCACTTCAGGAGCGCTGATACGGTCTACCCGAGAAGAAATCTCTAGAGCCCTGGTTCCGGGGGCCCTTTCTGACTCAAAAGGGGCATCTTTCATTGTTGGAACCCCCCCTCTGCCTCTGGGGGAGTCCTCACCACGTGCATCACATAAAGGACCTTGAGACTTCTTGTGCCACATCTTCCCACTCCTCTGGTTCCTGAAGAAGGAATGCTGAGGTCTGGATAGGCATAGACCCATGGCAGACAAGGTCTTCCCATCCTGCTCACACCTGGCTAATGTATCCTTGACCTTAGCATCGAACAGAGCTGATGATTCGATAGGGGCATTTAAAAAGGAAGACTTGAAGGAGTCCACTAGGTCATAAATGGGCATCCAGGCATGGCATCTCATGACTATGCCTGCACCCACAGGTCTAGCCGCTCCTTTGGTTGTGTGGGACAGCAGCCTCATGGATGAATTGGATATTGACTCTAGGGTGGCAAGTTGGGAAGCAACTTTATCACATGCTCCATCCAAATCTTGGCCCGCGAGGGTCCCGGAGAGTTCGAAGATAAGATCTCTCTGGAGCCTCGTAAAATGTACCAAAAAGTTCAGAGACCTGACTGCAAAGGTGGCTGTCGCAAAAACTCACTTCCCTAACCTGTCCACTGCCTGAGACTCTCTGCTGGGAGGGTGGACAATAGGATTCTCTTCAGCAAGGTCTTTTTTCGTGGCTGCCATCACCACCATAGCATCTACTGGCAAACCTCTAGACCAATGGGGTTGATCCTCTGGAGGGGAGAGTACCTTGTCTGATCTCCTGGGGATGGCCTCAATGGTGTCCGGGTTCCTCCACACCCACTGCAAGATGAGCCTAACCAACTCATCGGCAGGGGGGATCACCCAAGAAGTAGAGGGCCAAGAGCGAAAGGCCTGGAGGAAGGATTGGAGGGCTTCCAGTCACCACTCTATTTCAAGATTTCCAGAATGTCTCCAAAGGAGACATCATCGGGGGTGACCGTGGGGATCCTTCCCCATCATCGTAGTCCTTAACTTCCGTGAGGGACTCCTCTGGGGGGTCCATGCATTTCTTCTTACATGCCTGTTTCTGAGGGGGTTCTTCAATGGGAGCATCCAAAGAAGACTCAAAAAGGGAAATACCCTGGACAGGGGTTTCCTGGGCTTTTTGCTCTCGGAGTCCTGGGGGGGGGGGTGGCCTTTGACAGCTGCAGCTCAGAATAAACTGGAGAAATTGCTAGAAGCAAGCACCTTCTCCATCACCCGGAAAGAGGGTCCACCCAAAGAGGAGTGGGAGCCTGGAACCGAAGAAGACAATATCGGAACCGGAGTCACACCCCGCTCCACATGGTCCACCCCCAGGGACGAAGCCTCAAGCAAACTTGGGGTGGTAGTCACCCTCGGACCCAAAGACGGAACTGACAACACAGTCAGAACCGTGACCGGAACTGGAGGTTCCACCCCCCCAAGCATGGGATTGAGGAAGGGTGGGTTCCGACGGAACCGACACCCAAAGGGGCCTCAGACACTGTAATTGTCAGTGCCGAGGAAGGGGGTCCTCTCGAATACGGTGGATATATGAGCCTTGGAACTGAGGGATCCAAGGGAAGAGAGTATGTAGGGGTCGCCGGTGTAATAGACCCAAAGCCCGGAGTGGGATGGGGTCTAGGAAAATTTGAAATTCCCCTGGCAGTGAGCAGCTGGTCAAAAAGGCACACCACATCCAATTCTGAAAGGCTCCTGGTGGATCTTGCTGATGCCCCTGAAGGGGAATCAGGCCTGTCCAAAAAGGGACTGCAGGCTTGTCTGGCGAACGGGTCCACAGATGAAGAGTACTGGGTCTGTGGTGTATCACAGAATGGCACTGACAATTCCAGCTTAGAAACCGGCAACAAAGGAATGGTTGGAGCCAAGAATGGGCTCTGAGCTGAGGTCACAACTGGGGTGGAGGTCAAGAACGGCTCCAAAGTTGTTGGAACTGACATTGGAATGGGGATGGGCGATGTCAGTGCCGAGATAGAGGCAGATAGACTGGCCAGAACTGAGGTAGTAGTTGGCACCGTAGTCATGGGGGCTGGGGTAGGCGCCGATGAGGCGACCTCGGTATGCATCACTGGAGCCAAACTCGGAGCCAAGGTGGTCAGGACCAAGAAGGCAGTATGGTGCTCGGAGGAAGACATATGGGCCTTGTGCTTATGGCTTTTACCCCTGTCACCAGCCAGTGAAGAGGGATCCAAGCGAGGACGTTTCTTGTCCACAGAAGGAGGGGATGAGACCTCCATTGCAAAAATAGCCTCCTAAAAAGGCGAAGAATGCAGGCCCTTCAGGATCAATTTATTACGTCGCTCATTCAGCGTCCGGTGACTGAAGCTGGCACAAATATCACATGGTGGTTTCGCTGACAAATGCGGAACCCCCAAACAGTACACACACTCTTCATGAAGGTCGCTATTCGGAAGTTTACCACTGCAAGAAGAGCAGTGTTTAAACCCCGTAGTTCCCTTCTTCTCAGACATAATAGCGAACACTCACACAAAAAAGGAACGAATGAAGAAAGTGAAGAAAAGAGGAAATACCAACAAGGGTAGAAGGGCCAATACCAACAACAGTATGAAAGGGATACCTGTGGGTAGAGCTGAGTGTAGAAAGATACCAAAGAACTAGTAACTAACAGGAAAAATTTTCACAAAAACTTTTAAATTTAGAAAGATAAATCACTTAGCTGGAGAGCTCGGTTATATGTTGCTATATGGCTGCATGGCAAACAAGATCTAAGGTAACTGAGTGAAGGGCATTGTGGGTAGCAGCTTAGCTCGTGAGATTTTTGGTGCAAGCAAGCTTGGTATAAGGTCGACTTAGTTCCGAGGGCTTGGAACCGAACCCATCAGTGATGAATAGGAAGAAGATTTACAACTTCAGATGGGCTTTTTCTCTCTCTCTAGAGATCCAGTCTTTCATTCCTTCACTTCCACTTTCTATTCTTTTTTCGGTTCCGAGTTCTGAGTCCATCAGGCCTATTCCACAGGGACAGCCAGTTGCATTCAGCTTCCAGTCAGTTCCTGTTGAGGAACTCCCCTCTCTTCTGATTCCTCCCCTGAACATCCCCCAGAGGAGATCCATCAGAAGAGAACATGCAAGCGGAGGCACACAGATTCACCACTGGAATCTCTCATTGATGATGCAGATTTCAAGGAAGGAGAAGGGTCCCCCAGATCAACACTGGATGATGTCTCCTTTGGAGACATATTAGAGATCCTTAGACTCATCTGTCCACCTGCCATAAAGAGAGTCTAGGGCACCGGACAGATTTGGAAAGCAAGTCTTTGCCTCAACAACATTTGCCTTGAGGTCTCTTAATTACCTGGCACATTTCACAAGACTACAAAGAGATTTGACCAAAGAACTATCAAATTCTCTCTCTGAATCCATGTCCACAGAAGATTTCAAAAGATCATCTTCTCAGCTGGCCACTCTTTTGTCAATTTCCAACATGTCCATGAGGTTAATCTCTCACTTAGCTGAAGGCACCTCATGAGCTGCTGGTTCAAGCATTGCCATAAGGAGACATGCCTGGATGCGACAGTGTGACTGTGCGAATTTGTGGAGCCTTTCAAAGGCTGCCTGCCCACAAAGATTCCAAAGGAAAGAAGAAAAAAGCATGTACTGGCCACAACACTGAACAGCTTCAAAACCTTTTATTTAAAACACAATTAAAAACGAGGGGATGATCGCTTTCAGGACCAAGCCCTTCTTCAGATACAAAACTCAAATGAAACTGCAGTTTTTATATAGCTCTTCAGTTACTATTCAGTACCGCACCCTCCTTTTCTTTACTGCAGGTCTTAAAGGTAGAACCCCATTTAAACCTGGGGTTTTGTATGCTGCTAGCTCAGTGATCCATTTAGTTTCATTCAACTCTGTCGCATTAATCAAATCACCTCCCCTTTTGTTTTTATTTACACGTATAACGATAAACTTAAACTTAGGATTTTCATGCTTAGAAATGTGCTGGAAATGTGCATTGTATTCATGTTTTAATCTTACAGAGAACAAATGGTTCAAAATTCTGTTTTTCAGCATGCAGTTAGTTTTTCCTACATAGAGTGAGCTGCAGTCCTGACAGACAGCCAGGGAAACAACATTCTTTGTTCTACAATCTGCATACAAATCAAAACAATATTGTTTTCCTGATACAGGGTGTACATAGAATTCTGCCTCCAGAATATTCTTTTGTGTACCTTCACGTTGTCTAACATTGTTCCTACTTTTTTCTGTCTTCCCTTCATGACATAATAAATCCTTCAGATTTTTATTTCTTCTAAAGCCAAAAACTGTTTTTCCCCCACTACCTTAGCTATTTTTTCATCTGTAAGCAAAACATTCCAATTCTGTTTTATTATATCACATATTCCCCCTATGTTATTACTATATGTTAACATTCACCTCACATTATCCATCTGTGAGGCTCTGTTGTCTATGGGAGAACCAAGGCCTAGATCTATTACTACACCAACTCTTAGATCTCCATACTTCAGAAAAACAACAAAACTCCAAGACAGTCTCGCTGTTCTGGGACTGCATAATGAATCTCATAATATCAAACAGTTGCCATAAGCTATACACCAGCTCTGAAGAAGAAAAACTCAGTAGGAGCAGTTTTCATTGACTTAAAAAAAGACTTTGACAATGTAGACCATACTTTCTTCACATTAAAGCTTATGTAGTATAGAATGTGGTTACCATAGCACTATATCCTTTTATTCATGTCAGTCTGATATGACATATGGATCCTCTGGCCACTTGTAAGATCTGCTCCAGGACCATTAGTGCTCCAACCAAAAGATCCTTAAGAATTTCCCTCCCATAATGCTTCTGTCCTTTTAGGTACCTCAGATCTTGGTTGCCACCTGAAGAACTAGGCATCACTACATGTCTTGAGGAACAGGAACATTACTGAATTAAACAGTCCTACAATTCGGGAAAGGGAAGGTAGAGGGGCAGTGAGTGGGTTGTCATGTTGGATAGACATGAATGAAAGTATCTAGCATTATGGTAACTACACAACTGTTGTATCCTGATTATTCAGTCCATCCAGTCTGACATATGGGTCACAATCCCCAGATACAAGATTTCCTGAGTGGCCTCATGGCATAGTAGGATGCTCCGGTCTTTGAAAAACAGTCTAGTTTATAATGGCTTTTAAAAATATGCATGGAGGACCAGGTAGCAGCTTCACAAATGTCACCAACTGATGAAGACCTAAAGAAGGCTATAGAGGTAGCCACTGCCCTAGTGGAGTGTGCTTTTGGTTTACCAAGTATGGACTTGTTTTGTTTGGTGAAATGAAGGAAATGCAGTCTGTCAGTGATACAGAAAGAGAGATGTTCAATACCTTCTACCCAAGCTTATTCAGAGCAATGGAGATGTAAAGCTGAGCAACTTTCCTAATAGGTTTGGTTTTGTTGAAGGCAAAAATACAGCTGTGTATGTACATCCGAGGTGTGCAAAATTTATTCACCTTTGTTCGGGTACTTGGGGAAAAATTCCAGCCAATGAAGTACTTAAGATATGGTGGATTTAGGGGCAACCTTGGGAATAAAATAAGGGTTAGTCCTAAGCGATATCATATTTTTCAGATAGAGTAAATAATGAGGAGATGAAGATAAGGCATGTAGTTCTGAAATCCTTCAGGCTGATGTGATGCCTACTAAGAAGATCATTTTCCAAAAGAGAAACTTCAACTCTGCAGTGGATGCAGGTTCAAAGGGAGGTTTTGTTAGGGTCTCCAAGACAAGATTTAGGTCCTATTGATGAGATCCTAGATGGGATGTGGGATCCAGGATCAAGAATCCAAGGGAGCACCTGTAGATGAGGTTACAGAAGCGGAACCTGATTTGTCTGAGTCAGTTCAGAGCCACAAGGAAAACCTTTGTGTTGCACCTCATTGATTTCTATAGGAACCTAGATTTTAGATGAATTGGGGGGAGCAAGCATAAAGGAAACCCAGATGCCACTGCTGAGACAGAGCTTCCCTTGATGACTGTCCCGGCTGGGGAATCAAGGCAAAGAACTTGCTGCACTTGGTGTGGTGAACAGATTGCAGCAAGGGGTGCCTCAGCAATGAGAAATCTGATAGGCTATCACTGGATTGAGGGACCACTCATAAGGCATAAGGACTGCCCTACTGAGCCTGTCCACTAGGCAATTTGAAACTCTAGGGATGTGTGTTGTGAGAAGAAAGTGGTGCATGGTCATCCTCCAATTACAAACCTTCATTGGTTCCAAACACATAGGGTAAGATCTGGTTCTTCCCTGCTTGTTGATGTACCAAACTACAGTCATATTGTCTGTTTGGATGTAAAACACATCTTGAGGAAGGCCTGCAACACAAGGAGGGCTGCCCTCAACTCCAAGACATTTATGCGTGCATTGACATCTGTCTCTGACCATTGACTTTGGACCATTCTCCCTTTGTAATGGCCCCATATTCCAGGGAGGAAGCATCCATGGTCACTGTCACTCCTAGGTTTGGGTTTATGAAGGATCACCCCTCAGGAACCAGCAGTGATTGCAGCCACCACCTCAGATGAGACTTTCATGAGTTTATGATAATGATGGCCTTGGAGAGAAGGTAAGAAGGTGTAGGTGCTGAGACCATTGTGCTTGCAGAAGCCACTGTAAGATTCTCGTTTGGAAATGTGTGAAGTGAAGCATTAGAATGGATGAAGCCATGAGGCCTAGAAATTTCAGAACTTAGAGCTGCAGAAGGAGAAGGGATATGAAGCAGTAACTGGATGGCTGACTCAAGGTTAGAAGTCTTCCTTGTGGCAAGGAAAGTATAGATTGTGTAGTGTCTAGGCTGCATCATATGAATGAGATTGTATTTGGAGATGCCAGACAAGCCAAGGACCCATATGTCAGATCAGATGGACTGAATGAATAGGCTTCAATATTATTTGAAACAATAAGAGGCTCTCCTCCACATACCACCTTAACATTCTAGACAGTGAACAGCAATCTCTGACAGGTGTTACACAAAACTATCTTAAGCTGACTCTTGAACAAATACTGTCTTTCCTTCCAAATGCAGAGCAACTAACTCAAAAAGTGCTACTCCAACTCAAGGTAACCTACAAAGTATCTCACCTACAGGGTAAGGAATTCAGCAATCCATAGCAATTCATGTACTTCTGCCTAGCCTTGAATATTCCCTTCAGATGTAGCTCTGACAGCCCCTCAAAACATAGACATTTTACAGAAGATTGAGAACAAAACCACATTAAAAACACATAATGAACATCATTGTCTCACTGTTTTCAAATTCAGCTGGCTATTAATTCAGGCAAGAACAACCTTTCTTCTTACTTTTACACTTTTTACCTACAAGCTTATCAGCGAATACTACTGTACTCTGACATCATGGTAATGCACATATAAATTTGTGTAGTTAAATATGTTTCTAGTGATGCATCATTTATTGTAGCACTGAAAATGCTAAGAAACAAGTTCCTTCAAAACAGGACAAGGTGAAGTAAGTCCCTGTTACTCTAAGAAATAATCTCAAGTTTTAATTACAAACTGCAGAGTATGGAGATCACCCAGTATCACCAACTCACAAAGTCTAATAGACCATTAATCTGGAATTTTCCCCCAAGCTCTTGCTAAAACTCCTAGTGAGAAACCTTAAATGGTTATCTGTTACTGCACAATATGAATAACTGCCATCACTACTTTTTCTGCACTAAAATATTAACAAATCACTTTGTATCATTATGCGTTGCATGGAATGTTGCCAGTCTCACAAGGAAAAAAAAAGTTATGCACTCACCATAACATTCCATCTGTGTTTCCCATTTTCATTCTTCCTGACTCCGCTATTTCTACCAGATCATCGGATCCAAGAACTTTCAAGCTCCTACCTCTACCTATAATGCCCTGCCAACCTAACATCCCTCAGATCAAGTTTGTTGCCCTAGATATAAAAGGACAACCTTTTACAGACATTACCAAAGGCAGAAAGGGAGAAAAGAAACCAGAGCTCAAACAAAGAACATAGGTTCCTATACAACTCTTAGATCCATCCTGAAGCAAAGGGAGGGGGCAGGAGGGCAGGAAGTTGAGGAAGAATGAAAATGGACAGCACAGATAGAATGTTATTGTGAGTATATTACTTTTTTATCTGATGTTGTCCTTTTCATTCATTCCTCAACTGATAGGACAGAGTCCTCAGCTACTGTAACCTTGAGAGGCCCCTAAGGAAGGATATTCTGGAGCACTGCAGAGCCAAAGGCCGCTCTATTCCTGGAAATAAAATCTAATTTGTAATGAGCAATAAAGGTGTGAGAATTATTCCAAGTTGTAGACATATCATCTATGGAAGCTCTTGATCAGAAGGCTGAAGAAACTGCCACACACCTTGTGGAATAAGCTCTAGGAGGTTTGGGCAAGGATAAACCTTTTTCACCATAAACAAAAGAGAAACAATCAGTTAACCATTTTAAACTTTGGATACCAGTTTACCACTTTGTCCAGTCTGTTAGGAGAAAAGGAAATGAATAACTGTTCAGATTTCCTGAAGTGTTTTGTTCTGTGAAGGTAAAAGTGAAGTTGTCTATGTACATCCAAAAGGTGGAGCATATAGTCTCCCTTATTTGAAAAGTTAGGAAAGAAAGCTCGCAGAATAATGACATGTTTTATGTTGGGCTTAGAAGCTACTTTTGGCAAAAAAGATGAATTTGTTAACAAGGACACCCTATCTTTATGAAAAAAAAAAACAGGTAAGGAGGTTTAGAAGATAGAGCCTGGAGCTCAGATACTCATCTAACTGATGTAGTAGTGACCAAAAAATGCTTTGGCAGAAGGTTCAAACAGAGCTTGTGTCAAGGCCTGAAGCATGATATATAGTTAAATCCCAAGGAGGAGTAGGATCCTTTAATGGGGATCTAAGGAGAAATGCTCCCTATGGAAAGGCTTTACATAGTGTACATGAGGCCAATATAGAATTATTCACACAAGTGGAAGTTAGCAATGGCAGCCAACTGAACTTTAATAGTTGAAAAACTAGCCCCTTCACTGAAAATTGAAGCTAAACATTCAAGGTTAAATGGCATCAGTACTTAAAAAGGATCCAGTTCCTTGCTAATGGCCCAAAAAACACATCTTTTCCATTTACCTTTGTAAATCTTTCTAGCAGAAGCCTTTTGAGAGGATAACAATATATGGAGGACTGAGGAGGACCACCTGGACTGTCTAGCAATCAATGGCATTGGAAAAGACATGTAGTTAGTTTGAGGCCTGCTAAGTCTGAATGAGTCATACCCATTGGGTGAGACAGGAGGACTGGAGTGAGATCCAGTATCCAGGGTGGATGCAGGAAGTGAGGCCAGAGGAAGGGGAACCAAATCTTATGAGGCCAAAAGGGAGCAATGAGGACTACTGTGCTCTTCAACTGAAATGCTTTCTCTGTAGAAATTTGGAATTAGAGGTACAAGAGGGTAAGTATAAATAAGACCAGAGTGTCAATCAAGGACCAGAGCATTTTTCGATGGCTCCCACATTGGACGGATCAGGGCAAAGAACATGCTGCACTTTTAATTGAAGGGAGAAGTGAATAGGTCATAGCATGGTTGGCCGTATCGACAGAAAATCCTCTCAGCTAGTTTGGCATTGAGAGACCACTTAAGAGACATCAGAATGGACCTGCATAGTCTGTTTGCAATCATGTTGGATTTCTCCAGAATGGGCATTGCTATTAGAAAACAACCAGAAGAGATCACCCATTGTCAAACTCTCATTGCCTCTCAACACAGTGGGTAAGATTTAGTTTGTCCCGTTTGCTGATATACCAGGCCACTGACATATTGTCCATCTGAATGGCAAATATCCTGAAGGGGAGAAAGTCTTGAAAGGCATACAATACTAGGAGGACTGCTCTCATCTCCAGGACATTGATATGCAACTTGGCCTGCCCAAGAAGTATCCCCCATTCCAGTTGGGAGGTAACCATGGTCACCGTGGCTGAAAAAATGGATGGTCTTTGGACAGATCGTTTT
>NC_056745.1:164192745-164350317 GCF_019279795.1 Protopterus annectens | reverse complement strand
AGGCCTGCCGCCTTCTATGACATTATCAATATGGGCATGCATAGGATGGGTAAAGAGTTTTGTAGTCCACCTTTTTTGTTATGGTGGGTGTGGCCCTTTGTGAGTGGGGGTGTGTTCACATTAGTCAGAAAATTAGTGTAAATTATTGTAGTGATACAGCCAATGTTTAACCGTATGACTATTTAAATCTTTTTATATACCTTTTAAATCCAAAAATCATGCTCTAAGATAGTAAGTAATACAGTACCATACTTGAAACATCACATCTGGGATCAACAGTAATAGTACATAGTCCTGGTTGTCTAAGTTTTGCAGTGCTTTTGTGGGGACGTCTTCAGATCTGCCGGGTCGAACGTTAATGTCCTTGGGTGGGAAGCCAAGGAACAGAGGGTGAGAAAAGGCCTGCTTAATGCAGTTTTGCTTAAAAATAATTACTATTTAGTAAAAAAAAATAAGCATATGGTGTTGTTTATCTGTTGATGTCTTGTCCTGAAGGATTGCCTTAACAGATTAAGGCAAAAGGCTGGTGTGAGGGGTATATCTTAAAGTTTCTACAGTAGAAAATTGTACAGGATTTTACTTCGATATACGATGACAAGCTTAATAATTGGAAAACTTAGCATAGGAGTGCTGCTCTACTGCCATGTGGTCTTTCCGCCTAACCATGCCAGCTACATCGCCTTGCTGGTGTGGTGTGTTAAGTATTAACAAGAAATCTTTCTAAGGATTTTTTAAAATGATATTATTTTAGGTAGCAGGGGTGGGACGGGTGCTTAGAACTCTTGAGTGGTTGTTGAACTTTAATAAAATGGGCTAAGGTACTGGTGAACTGAAGTTGTTTAGCAGTCACACATATGTGGTCTGCACTGCAGAGGGGATGGGTGATTTAGCCTGGGTTGTGTGCTTAAGAATTAGAAAAATAAATACATATAAAATAAAATGGCCAAAGTTATTAAACAGTCGCAAAGGTGCGGGCTGGATCACGTGGTGGGGTCTAGCCTGTTTGCTTAACATTTAACTAAAAATAAAAAAATAGAAAATAGCTTCAACATCTACTATAGGGCAAGGTACCATTTTTTAACCACTTGAGTTTGTCAACAATACCTGAGTGGGGTATTGTGTCAAATACCTTGGCCATGTCAAGGTAGGCAGTGTGAACTGTTTTACCCTCCTCCATTGCTTTGCTAACTTTCTCAAAGAAGGCCACAAGGTTGAGTAGGCATGATCTGCCCTTAACAAAACCAAACTGTGTTGGGTCCAGTGTCTGGAGGTTTCCTGCGTCTTTACTGGTCATTTTAATGATGCTTTTTTTCCATGGCTTTACATATGAGACTCGCAAGACTATGGGTCTGTAGTTTTCAGGGTTCGCAGGCTGCATGCCTTTGTGCAGATTGATGGCTGTTGCCATAATCCTTTAGTGAGGCACAAAGCCTGTTTGGAGGATATGGTTAAATAGTGATTCTTGAGGGCCTGATAGGTCATATTTTGTTGTATTTAGAAGGCAGCCTTAGAGGGAGCATTGAGCACTTGTTCCCTAGTGATAGTTGGGCGGAGTTATGTCTGATGGTATTTCCTGAGATGAGGCTGGGGTGGATAGAGTTGTAAAGTTAAAGCTGAATTTGCCTGCCAGTAGGTTTGCAATATGTTCTTCCTTTGTATAGCTAGGTGGCTCCATTAACAACAAGCTCTGTACACAATTGTGCATTGCCTTTGAGGCTGCAGATATAGCTAAGAAATGCCTTGTGATTGTCTTTGGCCCAGGAGGCTAGATTAACCTCAAATTTGGCTTTGATAGAATTTATTTGTCCTCTGAGTTGTATGTTTAGTTTGATGGGAGTGCTTTTATCCTGCTCATTGCCACAATTTTCTTCCTTCTGTTATACAGCTTATTGATGTTGTGATTCCATGAGGGTGGCTTGGTTTTTTTTGAGTTAATTTTGTACTTATTACTGGTGGGTACAGCTGTCTATATGCAGCTGTTAACATGCTTGTATAGAGTTTCTATGAACAGTTCCACGTAGCCATCAGTATTCTCATAATTTAGTGGGACTTGAAATTTTGACAGGTTATCAGTTGATAATAAGTTATTCTTCAAATGTTTCCTGAATGTTCCAGGGTTAGCTGGGATTCCAGGTTTTATTTTTTACTTCAGAGAAGACTGTTTTGTAATCTGATCTTCCCAGAGAGGACATTACATTAGGGGGTGTGCAGCACTCCCCATATTAGTGAGGACCAAATCCAGTGTGCTTGCAAGCCTGGTCAGCATATTGGCAATCTAGTCCAAGGAATTTGTGTTTACAAAATCCAGGAATCTCTGTACCTGCATGCTTGGTGACATATGTCTTTCCCAGTTAATAGAAGGGTAATTAAAGTTGCCCAAGGATATGGTATTGGGTTGGATGGTGAATGTCTGTCTCCATTAAACTTATTGCATGTTATGGGTTTCCTGGGTCATAGATGGGGCCTGTAGCTTGCAGGGAAGTGGTATGGGATTTTGCCTATGGTGATTTAGGAGCTCAAGTACATTGTCCTGTATGATCAGCCCTGAGATATATTTAGGTTTGATGTAAATTGAGGCACCTCCACCTTTAGTCCCTGCTGGTTTAAATGTATGGAAGGCATTATAGCTTTGCACTGCCAGGGTGCTCTCTGTGACTTTAAACCATGTTTCATACTCAAAAATACTTCTTTTTTAACCCCCAAAGCAGACTCTGCAGAGATTTCCCTATCCAAAACTAGTTCTGCAAGACAAAAATGACTAATGCTAATTCCATTCTCTCTGACAAGAATGGAAAAGCTTTAGACAAATTTGCGAAGGTTTATTCATCTGCCACTTTAACAGAATTTTAAATTGCCAGGCTTCTTCCTCAGTGGTGCATACAATATTTGTAAATATGTAGTTTAATATTTTTCCATCCATCCATTAATGGTAAAAGTTTAGTACACATAAGAGGTATACTTGTAAAAGCGAATGTGTTGTCAATGCCTTAAATGCCCTTGTAATTTGTTTTTTTATTGGAGTGGTGGCTAGAACTTTTGAAGTTACGCTACAGGGGCATGTTTTTGAAGTTACGCCACAGGGGCATGTTTTTGAAGTTACGCTACAGGGACATGTTTTTGAAGTTACGCTACAGGGACATGTTTTTGAAGTTACGCTACAGGAACATGTTTTTGAAGTTACGCTGCAGGAACATGTTTTTGAAGTTACGCTGCAGGAACACGTTTTTGAAGTTACGCTGCAGGAACACGTTTTTGAAGTTACGCTGCAGGAACATGTTTTTGAAGTTACGCTGCAGGAACATGTTTTTGAAGTTACGCTGCAGGAACACGTTTTTGAAGTTACGCTGCAGGAACACGTTTTTGAAGTTACGCTGCAGGAACACGTTTTTGAAGTTACGCTGCAGGAACACGTTTTTGAAGTTACGCTGCAGGAACACGTTTTTGAAGTTACGCTGCAGGAACACGTTTTTGAAGTTACGCTGCAGGAACATGTTTTTGAAGTTACGCTACAGGAACATGTTTTTGAAGTTACGCTACAGGAACATGTTTTTGAAGTTACGCTACAGGAACATGTTTTGGCTATTAAGAATAAAAAAGTGGCAAGTTAGTTGTACATTTTGCAAACCATCACAGTAGTGAAGTTATTGCTTTAAAGGCTACTGTTTTAGATAATATTAATGTTAGCGAAAGAGGAGGTAAAAGTTTTAAAAATATGCTATTTTGTAAGGAATATATTTGCATTTTAAACATTGGCTCTTGAATTCTACATTCAGACCAAATGGAATTAAATTGAAAGTGTTTTTTGGAGAGAGGAATTGTTGGATAATTGCATGATTTATATTTTGTTTCATTTTATGTATATTATATATATATATATATATATATATATATATATATATATATATAGATAAATAAGAGAATATTTAGGTGTGTGTGTGTGTGTGTGTGTGTATATATATATATATATATATATATATATATATATATATATATATATATATATATGGGTCTACTACAGTTAATTGAAAACTCACTTGACTGAAAATGAAATTACTAGGACCACTTCACTGAAAGCTCACTTCACTGAAAATTCATTTCTTTGAAACTCATTTCATTGAAAGTTATAAATGGCCTTTTCCCCACTGTAGTGCGACCCTGGAGTTGGTATATAAAGTAAGGGGGGTGTGGGGGGGCATAGCCCCCCACATATTATAAACATTTTAAACTATACACAGTGATACTTACAAGTGCAATAAATAACTGTTTCCAAAAGAGAATATATAACCAAGATATGTGGGGGGGCTTCCCCCCCCACACCACCCAATAACACCCCCTTACTTTATATACTAACTGCAGGGTCGCACTACAGTGGGAAAAAGGCCATTTATAACTCTCAATGAAATGAGTTTCAGTCAAGTGAGCTTTCAGTGAAGTGGCCCTAGTAATTTCATTTTCAATTGTGAGTTTTCGGTCAACCGTAGTAGACCTATATGTATATATATATATATATATATATATATATATGAGTGTTTTTTTGTGTTTTCCTTGTTGGAACTCCTCTGAAGACTTTCTCACAAGGCACCAGAGTATTAATGAAGTACTTATGGGTTTAGCACTTAAATGTTTTATACTTTTGTTGTTTTAAAAATAGAGAAATGCCAAAAGATCATCCAGAGTTTTCCAATCAAAATCTGTTGTCTGTGAATGAATTTGTCGGGATTCTGGAATACATGGTTTGACGAAAGGAGATACTACCAGCACAGCTAGCTGGAATTTTGTAAATAATTATGTCATTGGTGAATATCAAAATGATTTATACAAGATGCTTGTGTGACAAGTGTATTAGATATGTATGTCATGTGTATATCGAAGGGCTCTGTACAGATGTTTGTGTTGAAAAGGTATTTGTAAAAGTGCTGTGTTTAAAGTGCATCTGCAATGTGCCCTACTGGAGGAGAACAGAAATGTCCATGCACTATTGTAACTGTTTAAATGTATATATTTTAACAGTGGAAACTGGGATATAGGAGGTTAACCTCAGTTAAGTAAACTTTAGAAAAATATATGTGAAGTTAAATTACTTTCTATGGTGCAATAAAGAGTCTACCTCTAAAGTTTTCAGTGCAGCTAGAGAGACAAGAGTCTGTGCTAGGAGGCTTTCTGTATTGTCCTTGGAGTGAACTAATTGTTACTTTTGAAGCATGAAAGAATACAATTGTTTTATAACTTCCAGCATCTGCCAAACCCCTTGCCTGTATTTTTACAGGTAGATGCTAAATGCTGCCAGCTTCTAGCAATGGGGAGTTTGGCCTGGGAAGTAGATGTCTGATGACCAGAAATGATGTCATTCTGCAAGCTGTCCTAGCAGTAATATTTTAGATATTATTTTGAGAAGTCTCTTGGTGAGAGAGAGCATTCTGCATTCTGTGTTGGACCTGACAGCATCAGTAAGAACCATTCACCACATCATCTGCCGTGCTGTAATGAAGTAAGTTTCTAGGGAACAGTATAACTCTGTTAGATGCATTCAGGAATATAGTTGAGCTTAGTTTAGATATTTTCCTTTCTTTATTTGAGACTGTCTTGCAATGTTGTTTGAAGTATTTCCTGTGGTTTTGAACTCTGTCACTGTGAATATATATTTAGTATTGTCTTGTTCTTTAATTATTTATTATTAAATATATTTAAAGCTTTCATTGTGGCTGATCGGTGTAGAGATATTTAAGTTTTGAGAGTAGTTGCATATTTAGTTGGTGACTGTGTGGGCCACTCCAAATAGCCTTGCTCTTGGTCAAACTACCATTTGTATTAGTATTAATATTACACCGTAAAATTGGACACCCTTTGTTAAGGACCTTAAAGTAGCTGATAAGGGGTTCTGGTGGCAGTGGTGACTATCTTATCGTCTGGGCAGAAGGGGGCATAGCTAATAAACCTGTGCCAGCCTTTCCCAGGTGTGTGTGTGTGTGTGTGTGTGTGTGTGTGTGTGTGTGTGTGTGTGTGTGTGTGTGTGTGTGTGTCTGTGTCTGTGTCTAACCAATCTCCAAGAGTGCATTTGTCAGCTATTTGGGCAGAGGCACAAAGCATTGGTTGGACAGAGTGTTGGAAGACTTGGCTTGGAACCCTGGCTAAGGACTCAGTATTATAGCTGTGCCAATGGGGAGTCTTATTGGGGATCTGGAGAAAGAGGGAGAAACCAGCCCCGGACTGACTGTGCTCTCTGTGTGCTCTTAAGGAAAATTGCATTCAATGCAGAGAGCTGCATCTGGAAATAGTGTGTGTGTATCTGTCATCCTCCCAGTGAACGTTCCCCACTGTTGCCAGTGGTGGGGATAGAGGTTCCTTGATTACTGGTCCAGTGGTGCATCATCACATTTGGTTGGCAGTGGTGGGATGTCCACATCACACATGGCTTCTGTGATTCTTATGATTCCTTTGGCCAAACTTTACATGAGAAAAAATTCAAGTGGTACCTCTGAGCAGGTTGTACTTAGCATGTACACCCATTATATTTTTCAATGCCTATATTGGAGTTTGTAAGGAGAGAGGTTCTTTTTGTGGTTTAACCAGTTTCAGAATTCAGGTCTCGCATTCTTTCTTCTTCCTTAACTTCAGTCTGTCACAGCTGATGTTTCAGACCTATTGCAGGGAGCATTTTCCAAAAGGGTGAAAGTGCAAGGTCTGTGGAACAAACATGATGGACAAAAGCACATAAATGTCAGAGGTAATGAGTAATAAATGCTTTGAAAGCTTTAAATCATCTCTGGCCTCCAGGCCCTTTTAGGTTTTCACATACAACGCCACAGTGATCTGCTGCATAAAGAAGCGGGGGGACCAGATATTATCCCTTTGCAGACTTGATGTGATAGCTTTGGAGGTAGCACCTCACCTCATTTTAACTCTTCAGATTTCATACATTCAGTCAGAGCAAAGTACTTTAGCAGACCAGTTAAGCAGGGCCAAGACTGATCTCCACAAACGGAAACTTTACTGAGTGGTCTTTCAAGAATTCATTCAACTGTGGGGGACACCTCAGTTAGATCAGTTTGACTGTTCTCAGAACAGACAATTAAAGAAATTGTGCTCCAGTACTCCTTGCCAACAGACTTGGAAGACAGATGTCTTCTGATTCCTATGGGCTGAAATGCTCTTCTATGCTTTTCCACTCTGTTCAGTGATATCCACAGTTCTTCTTAAGGTCCAGAAAGACTTCAACAAATTGACCTCCTTTTGGCCCACTCAACAGTGGTTCTCCCTTCCTTTGAAACTAGCTAAGGGCAATTAACCAAGATTTCCCACACGCTGGATTTAATCACACAAGGCTGTGGTTGTTTGACACACTCTAACCTATAAACTCATTCAATTGACTGTCTGGAAGTTACAATTTTGATACCTTTTAATCGCCTTTTTTCTAAAGATATACAACTTGTATTGAAGTAGCCAAAAAAATAAAACTTTTATAGAAAATCATAAGTGGGAAAGTTTTTTATAGTGGGTGCTTTCAAAAGAAAAAAAGGACCCTTTTAAGGTTTGGCCTGCCACTGATTCTTGATTATTTGTGTGAGTTTCTGTTGTCAGTGTTCACTTGTTGGCCATTTTGGTTTCTCTGCCCTTGGAAGCCCCCTTTCAACCAGTCCACAAGTTAAGCAGTTTTTGAAAGCCAAGAAGAAGAATTTAAGTTTGATCTGCACTTTTTCATATGATTTTACTGTTTAAATGCATTAATTTGTGTCTTTTTGACAGTTTTTACTGTTTGTGCCTGCTTATTACCTGCGCTTGTTTTGCACTGAATTATTACTTAGTTAGCATAGACTAGATCCAGACTTGCTGAATCTAGCCTGTTTTTCCATACACAAACTCAGATCGATCCAGCCATCTTACATTAAGAAGGGCTCCCCTGCACCCTTGTGGCAGAAAAGTGTAGTTGTAGCATTGTCTGAGCTGGGGATTGCTGGAGGAAGAATCACTGTGTGATTTCCTATTGGCAGACTGATTTAAAACTGTTTAATTTTGCCTGTGTATAAGCCTCGCATTTGCACGTAGTTCTGCACCCTGGAACAGGGGTTAGCAGTGCCTTGTATAGATACAAATGCCTAGGAACTATTTTTTCCCTAGACACCACTCAATGAAACCCTCCCAAGTTCCCTGCTGCTTTGCAGGCAATGCAGGTGAGCACTGAGCAGAGTCTCCCCACTTTTCATCCCTGATATTCTATAGAATAAGTTGCCTTGTTAATCCCTGAGTAATAGCTGATCTAATTTGCCTTCTCACAACTTAGTACTTAAGAATTACCTGCTACTATGGACAGTCAGTTTCCCAAATTTTTCCAGCCAGCCAGCCAGATTGACACAGGCATCCTGATGCAATGTAGCAATTGCCTCATGTATACTGACAACCAATTGCTCCTAAAGCAAACAAATACAGTATGTGAGAGATGTAACTATACCATGAAACTTGAATCAGTCCTCTCACATAACAATAAACAAAACATCAAACAAGTTGTCAGCACATACACACATGTCTACTCACACAAGATAAGGTCAAGACACAGAAATCCACATACACAGAGATAGTCACTAAGAGCCTACCAAAAGACCAGAGACCTGTGCAAACAACCTACACATACTGGTACACAAATAGAATCCACCAATACACATAACACAAGTATCCATGCCTCAACAATTAAGCCTGTAAGACAAAGCACCTCAAAACCTAATGCCCTAGTCACAGGAGTCTCACTATTGAAACACACAGATGTCCCCCTCACCAGGTTGGACAAGTAGAAAGCCACTGTCAGCTGCCTGTTGGGTGCCAGGATCCGTTAAATCATGAACGCACTCAAGGTCCTTATTAACAGTTATTGTTGTGACTCTGTCATTGTAAATGTTGGAGTGAATTACTTGAGATGTACCTCTCTGGACTATATGAATAGAGACATGACTGAACTCTCAGAGTATGTGTCCCAAGAAAGTATGTCCCTAGCCCTAAGCAGCATTCTGCCTTCACCTTGGATGATGCCACAATACAGACAAAAAAAATTGATTTCAGTAATTGGCTTAGCTTCTAGTGTCACTCCAGGGGGATCCAGTATCTGACAGCCTGAGTAGACATGGTCAATAGACCACACTGCTTTGACAGAGATGACCTCCACCTGTCTCCTCAAGGCTTTTGGATACTGGCAAAGACATTTGCCGCCCCTATAGTGCCTTTTTTAGGCAATGTCCTAACAAAATAAAAACCTTCCAATGTAAAGAAATCCTTAGAGACGAACTCACGATCATGTTGCTTAATGCTAGGAGCCTAAACAGTAAACTGCACTGCCTGGAAGCACTCCTCATCTTGGAAGATGCTGACATCTGTGCAGTTACTGAGACTTGGTTCAAGGCCACATAGAACACCCCAGCTGTACAAGGCTACAATGCCTTTCACAAATTCAGACCTCAAAACGAGCATGAAAGAATCAAAGGTAGAGGTGTATTCATCTTTATTAACTCCAAATACACCACAAGACTGGTAAAACAATAATACTTTCTTGAGCTACTCTAAAGCCAAATAACTATAGGCAAAATACCCTACCACATAATCACTAGCTACAGGTCCCCCACCATGAACCAGGAGAAGCACACTGCCTAACTGGATTTACTAGAGTCACTATATAGCACACTGCCTAACTGGATTTACGAGAGTCACTTAGTGTATAGTCAAACACCTTGGTCGTGTTAGATTTCAACTATTCTTCCATCGATTGGGCGACGTACATGAGCACAAACATGATTGCTTTGAGGTTCCTGGATTTTGTTAATTCGATGCCCTGTAATACTTAGTCGGCACCCCCACAAGGGGCTCAAATGTCTTAGACCCTAGTGCTCACCCACATGGGGGGAGGGTCACTGCACTACCTCCTGTGTGTTACCCTCTCTAGTAAGATCAGAACATAAATCGGTCTTGTTTGAAGTAAAGATCAAACCGGACACCCCCTACAGGAGCAAAAAAACTGAAAATTTTCTCCAAAGCAAATTATAGCCTACTTAAGTGATGGTATAAAAAGTTTCAAAGCTCATACTAACACAGTCAACAATGATTCCTGTGCAGAAGAGTACACAAATGCCCTTTATGGCCACTAAAACAAATGTATTGACTCAGCTGTACCTGACAGGACTGAAACCATGTCCTCCTGAAAAAATAAGCTACCCTGGTGGACTGTAAATATAAATAAGTTGTATAACAAAAGAAAGAAACTGATGTCTAAGAACAAAAGGAAACTTACTCAACAGAGGAAGAATACCTTCCACAACTTGAACAAGCAAATCAGATATCTTGTAAAGTCCTCTAAGGCTAGTTATGAGACTAAATTAGCATTCTTTAGCTACATCCAAAAACCTAAAAGGGAATGCCCAGCTGTGGGCCAAACTTACAGTGGATGGTACCAGTCACACTGAACCTAAGGAAATTGCCAACCTGTTAGCTGACAGATTTGGCAATAACTTCAATCCCCTTTCCCCACCAGGCATACCCCAAAGCATTCCTGACACCAGTCCAGTATTGAGTTTCTCTAAAGAACAGGTCATACAAGCGCTCTCTAAAGCCAAAAACACAGCCTCTGTGGGACCAGATAACATCCCAGGTTGCTTACTAAACAATCTAAAACAAGATCTAGTGGAACCACTTGGCACTCTCTTTAACTATAGCTTGAGCACTGGCTTTGTTCTGGCAGAGTGGAGAAAAGCAACAGTAATCCTCTTGCACTGTAACAGGTATAAATAAATGGAATCTGAAGGTCATGCTGCTCAATGCTAGAAGTCCAAATCTCATGATGCACTCGCATGAAGCACTCCTTAAAATGAAGAACATCAACATTTGTGCTGTAATGGAGACCTGGTTTAAAGCGGCAGAAAGCACCCCTGCACTACCAGTATATAACTCATTCCACACCTTTTGACTCTGAAACATGGATCGAAGCTCCAAAGGCAGTGGTGTCTCCATATTCATAAAGGATATGCACACCTCCAAACTAGTAGCCCAGCATAATGTATCTGAGATAGTTCAGGTACAACTAACATTGGGTAAGACTGCGATCCAGGTCATAGCCTGCTATAGGTCCCCGATCATGTCCCTAGACTCTTACTCCACGTTCCTAAGCAACCTGGAATCCGTAAAGGTCCAACCCAACACCCTCATACTAGGAGACTTTAACTACCCCTCCATCAACTGGGAAAACTACTTGAGCACCAATTCACTGGCCCAATGCTTCCTGGAATTCATCAGTTCCAATGCCCTGGACTAGCTCATTCTTACCCCCACTAGAGGAAGCAACATCCTTGACCTGGTTATTACTTACATGGGCAACCATTGCTCTACACCAGTAGTCCATTTTTCCCTGGTTAGCTCAGACCACAAACTAATCAACATGGAAATTCGCATCTCACCCACACCCTCTACAAAGGTATCCACCATGAAAAACTTCCCCAAAGCTGACTTTGAACTCCGAAACACAGAGGTGGCTAACTTCACGGCACCCATGCCAATGGAAAATAGGTGCATGACTGCCAAATCATACACCAATGCACTGTATGAACATGTACATAAATGCATGGAACTAGCCATACCCAACAGAATCAAGATGCTCTCCTCCCAAAAAAAAAAAGGAAGCCAGTCTGGTGGTCCCCTGCCATTGATAAACTCTTACAACAGAAGGAAGAAACTGTTGCAGAAAAAGGTGAAGTCCCAAGACTGGAAAAATTCCCTTATTAGCCTCAACAAAAAGTTGAGATCCCTCATCAAAGCTTCCAAAGCCAGCTGTGAAGGCAGAATTGTGGCAGACACTAAAAACAACCACAAAGCCTTCTTTAGTTATATCAAGAATCTCGCAATACCCAGATTTGCTCTGAGTTACTGCACAATGGTACCTCCTATACTGAGCCAGCAGATATTACCAACATACTGGCCGACAGATTCAGTGCCAACTTTACCCCTGTCTTCCCCCCTAAAGGACCAATCTCAATACTGGAAGAATGCCAGGCACCCTGCATTACTGCAGCACAGGTTAAAGATGCGTTGTCTAAGGCCAAGTATACTGCTTCCATGGCACCTGACAATATCCCTGACTGTGTTCTACATGAATTACAAAGTGAACTGGCACCACATCTGTGTGCTCTGTTCACTCACAGCCTCACCTCTGGCACCACATCTGTGTGCTCTGTTCACTCACAGCCTCACCTCAAGTTTTGTCCCTACCGAATGGCGCACTGCTACAGCCATCCCTCTCCATAAAGGAGGAGCGACTACAGACCCTGGAAATTATTGCCCCATTAGCCTGACGAGTCTGATATGTAAGGCTATGGAGCGCATCATCATGGACCTAATTAACAAGGATAGATGGAATCTCCAAACTCTAGATCCCATGCAGTTTGGTTTTGTGAAAGGTAGACCATGCCTGCTCAGCCTGGTTGACTTCTTAGTCCATCACCAGAGCAGTAGATGAAGATAAGGCACTTCATATAGCCTACCTCGATCTGGCCAAGGCCTTTGATACCATTCCTCACTAAGGAATTATTGATAAACTCACCAAACTAGGCATCAACCTCTATATCATTAGGTGGGCTGCAAATTGGCTCACAGATAGAACACAGTGATGAAAGTAGTGAACTCCAAGTCCGACTGCCGACCAGTCCCGAGTGGAGTCCCACAGGGATCGGCCCTGGGTCCTCTCCTGTTTGGCATCTACTTCTCGGAAGTCCACGCCAACATGGAGGGACTCTGGCTGACCAAATTCACAGACGACTGCAAGCTGGGAGCCATTATTAACTTCCCAGGTGATGCAGACATCCTACCGAAAGGCCTCACTGAGACCAATGACTGGTGTCAAAACCATGGCCTTAAGCTTAATGTCAAAAATGCGTTGTCATCCCCTTTGGGAAAAGCTCACTTCAAACTAATTACCACTGAACACTGAATGCATTAGAGATCTGGGGACACTGGTTGACAGCAACCGCTCCTTCAACCACCACATTGCCACTGTGGTCAGAAAGTCCTGCTCTGTGGCACATTTCATTACCAAGGGCTTTGCATCCAGGAAGAAAGAGGTCATCATTTCTCTCTACTCTTCCCTCATTAGACCAATCATAGAGTATAATGCCCCATTTGGCATGTACCTCACTAGACACCTGCAGCAGCTGGAGAGGCCACAAAAGTACATCACGAAGAGGATCCTAGGCCTTAAACACATGTCCTACATGGACAGATTAAAAAACTCCAGCTATTCTCTGTCTCATATCGTCTACTAAGAAGCGATCTCTGCTTGACTTACAAAGCCATGTCTGACCCAGCTCTGTTAGAAATGCTATATCTAAAGAAATCCCAATCCCTCCACACCACACCACACCACATGCTCCAGAGACCTCAATCTCATTACCACAATCAACAAAACATGCTGGAGGGACAGGCTCATAACCCAGAGACTGCCCATGCTCTGGAATAGACTTCCCATACATGTCAAGCAGAGCACCTCACTAGCCCTCTTCAAGAGAAGTCTTGATGAGTGGATGGGGAATAGAAAGTTCATCCCGGGGATCACTCCAGTGGCTTTACTTGATAGAGGCACTAGGAACGTATGACGGGAGGCACAGTGCCAGGGCACTTCTATGGGCTAGGCTTGTAAAGGCCCCAGGGCCATTAGCCTAGTGCACACCTATCAACCTATGAACCAAGGAGTTCCATCAACTGACCCAGGAAACTTCGACCTAAACAACCTTATCAACAAGGACATAGGTGACCTTCAGACTCTTGACCTGACCCAGTTTCATTTTGTCATGGGTAGATCTTGCACACCGTCAAAGTCGGGGAGTCCACCTCCACCAGTAGACCAGTTACCAGTGGGGTACCTCAGGGATCTGTGCTGGGTCCTCTACTGTTTGGAGTCCATTTCTCTGGGGTCCAGGCAAAAGTAGGTGGCTTGTGTTTTTCTAAGTTTGCACTCAGTTTGCAATCATCTGTAATCAAGTCCCCCAATGATGTAAACATGTTACAGAAAGGGCTGATGCAGGCAAATGATTGGTGCCAAAGTCACAGACTAAAACTAAATGCAAAAAATGCCTCATTTTACTCCCTTTGGCAAAGTAGCCCCTGCTAATTATGATATAGTTAGAAACCTTTTAAGCTTAAACCCAGTAGTGTGAGACTTTAACACAGGTTGATTGCAATCTAAACTTCGATCATTATGTGTCCATAGTGTTAAGGAAAGCCTTCTACATTGTGTAGCTCATAAATAAGGGCATCACATCCAAGACTAAGGAGGTTATAACTCCACTGTACTTGACCTTTATCAGACCACTAATTGAGTACAATGCTCCCTTCTGTATGTATCTCACCAGACACCTGCAGCAACTGGAGAGACCACAGAGGTTTCTAACCAAGAGAATCCGGTGCCGCCAAGACGTGACTTGCATGAAAAGACTGAAAGCCATGTCATTGTACTCTGTATCATACAGGCTGCTGAGAGGCAACATGTGTCTGGCCTACAGAACAGTCTGTGACTCCCTAATGGAAATGCTGCACATCCGCAAATGAAATGGGACAGAGTCGCTCACTCTAGGGATCTCAACCTAGCCTGTGACATTAACAAGAACATGTTGGACAGACAGATACATCTCCCAGAGATTGCCACTCCTCTGGAATAAACTCCCACTTCATGTGAGACAGAGTTCCTCAATGTCCATATTTAAGGGCAACATTGACAATTAGATGGGTGACAGTAAATTTACCCTGGGGGTGGCATCTATGTCCCTCATGGACAGGGGTCGTCTGTGCTGTTCATAGAATCGCTCTGCTAACAACAACCATTTAACTGTAGTGAATTAGGGTACATGTGTTTTTTTATTTACATGGCTAGGCTTGTAAAGATGATAGGGCCATTAGCTTGGTAACCTCCTATGAACCTATATTTCCATCTAGAAAATAGGTCGGTCGTCCTTCAGGATCTCAACTTTATGCTTGAAAAGCTTACTTTTTTCCATTTGACTCTAGCTCATCAGGCTGATTTGAAATTCATTATACTCATTGCTCTGAAGTGTGATAGACTATAATCTGAATTAAAAGTTTTTATGGTGAGTCAGCCCTATGTCCTGTTCCATAAGGACATGGTTTCTTTGAGAACTAATCCTTCTTTTATGCCCAAGGTATTCTCAGAGTTTACTTTGAACAAGTCTATGAATTTCCCCTGCCTTTTTCTGAGCCTAAAGTCAATGCTCTTCTTATTCTGGATGCCCACAGGCAGCTCAGATACTGCCTAGACAAATCTCAGCTGTTCAGGAAAGCTTATCAACTGTAGATCCTTTCCTTTTACCTTCATGGGATACAGCCATTGTAAGATCAGACAGTTTCTAGAGGGTTGTCTCATGCTATTTCATTTGATATTCTCACCATAAAAAAGCAACTTCCAAGCAGGGATAGAACCCACTTCACTAGGGTTTTGGCTTCTTCAGTGGCTTTCTGTTAAGGGGTAACTGGAAGTAGTCTAGAGGTAGCAATTTGGTCTTCTGTACATAATTTTACAAAACATTACAAATCAGATTCTTTTTTCAAGTCCCTCCTGGATTCTTAATTGTTTTCCCCTCCTTTTGTTTCAAAGGTATCGTAGTCTACCTAAATGGCTTAGGATACTGCAACAGTGATTTAAAGTTGAACACGGTCCAGTTGTGTAAGTAAATCTTACATAACAGCAGATGTACTAATAGATCACTGTTGCAGCAGCCATCCCCTCCGTCCAGCCTCCTTTCTATAGTTGTTTTGCATTGTCAGGTGTATACCTTGTATGTGTGTATATATATATATATATATATATATATATATATATATATATATATATATATATATATATAATTAAATTTTGTTTTATGCTTTATAGCATTTTCTCTTTTCAGGGCTATTGCCTCCCTTCTTGGGGCAAGAAAGGTCTGAAGCTTTTGCCGCTCTAACTGCCTTTTACATGGTACTCTGCTTGAGCTTCTGGCAGTTAAAGCATGTAAAAGGTGCCTTTAGTTGGTCATATCTTTAGCAGGATATAACCAAAATAGTTTAGACTAGTGAAGCAGTGATCTATTTGATAAGTTTACTTGCACAACTGTCCCTTCAAGTTTTGTAAATGCTGTCATGCTTTTAAGGAACTGTTTCCCTCCTCCCTTCTTTTTGCTATATTTGGCCTTTTTGATGTCTGCCATACAGTTCAAATGGTGTGTATCCATTTGAGGCTTGGGGTAATTCTATTATGGCAAAGAGGAGGGAAGCAGTTAACCCCATTTCAGCTCATCTACTTCTTAGCATAGATTTTAATGCTTGTTGTTGTATATAGATGTCCTTAGATGGTTCATCTTAACAAATGGCAAAATGCATGTATTATTCTGGATAATGCTTTAGTCAGAAAAAAATCTTAGGGAATTAGCCTAGAAAAAAAAGGTAATTTTAGTTTGCTGTGACCTTTGTATTGACTTTTTATAGGGGCACTACTTCAGGAAATGTTATTACATAATCCGTAATTACTAGAATATATACCGATGATCCTTACCCAATTTTATAAGTAGATCTATTGTGTCCATTATTCAAATGGGACATCTACAGTGAGTAAGGATCACAGATGGTCCTTTGACGCACTGTGCACACTGAACCAAATGTCCTTCTTAATATCAGTTATCCTTTCTTTGTACCTAGAATTCTTTAGTGAAGAAATTATTCCAATTAATACCAGAGTCTTATGTACATGTGCCACATGCATGGAAGGTTCTGACATGTCTCTCTGCATGCTCCTTAGGGTTTTGCATCACTGGTTGCTCACTTCCACATGGCCCACCATGTCACAGTCATATATGCCCTAGGAAAGGGACTTCAGGCCCTTGTAATGTCAGAGATCTACTGTTGTTGACCAACCTTGTGAGTAGAGAATCTGTATGCCTAAGAATCAAGCCACCAATCACAAAAACATTTTTGTTGAGTGTTTAGGAGTATACGATTGGGAGCAATTTGACTCTTGGTGACTTTAGGTATGCATGGAGGAGATGAGCTAGAGAATTTCTGCTGAGACAAAGGATTCTTTGATAGTGATTTTTTTGTAACAGCCTCAGCGTATGACATTTTAATGTGACTGAGAATGTCAATTGTTTTAAGTGAGAGAACGGCTTTCTAAATTCTGAGCATTATTTTGCCTCTGTAGCTGAAAAGAGGGTTATTTTGTCTTGTAATATGGCAATTTGCAGAATCATAGCACTATGTTTTGGCATTGTTTCAGATCATTAATTGAACCATGTCAATGAAAAGTGTGGAATTTTTAAGTGAGGAACAACGAGCCATCATGAAGTTCCTATTCCTGCAGAAGAAAACTCCAAAAGAAATCCATGAATGCGTGATGCAAACGTTGAGTGACAAGTGGCCTTCTTACTCAACTGTGAAGAAGTGGTGTGCAAACTTTCAGTGTGGAGATTTCAAGACCGAAGATGCAGCAAGGTCTGGGAGGCCTCAAACGGTATCAACTCCTTAAATTGTTGACCATGTCCATGACCTGATTTTGGCAGATAAGTGAATATTGGCTAAAGCAATTTCTGAGACACTACAGATATCCAGGGAACGTATTGGGCATATAATCCATGAGCAGCTGGGTATGCAGAGGCTGTCAGCCACGTGGATGCCCAAATGTTTGAATGCTGATGAGAAAAGACATCCGGTGGACACTTCCGTTGATTTTGTGGTATTTTCATCGAGCTGGTGCCCACTGTTTGGAATGACTAATTACTGTTGATAAAACATGGTTACACCACTATGATCCCGAGACAAAACAGTCCATGCAGTGGGGCACTCTGGTTCACTAAGGCCAAAGACGTTCAAGACCCAAAAGTCAGCAGGAGAGGTCATGGCCACAGTGTTTTGGGATCAGGAAGGTGTTGTAATGTCTGACTATCTAAAAAAAGGAGATTGAAGCTGTGGAAAGGACTTCTCTTTTTGCAAGACAAAGCACCTATTCAGAAGGATGACAAAATGATGAATATTTTGACAAAATTTGGGTTTGAGTTCATAGACCATCCACCCTACTCACCAGATCTTGCTCCACCTGACTGTTTCCTGTTTCCAAACCTTAAAAAGAATTTGAAAGGGCAGACATTTTCGAGTGACTCGGAGGTGATTGCAGCAGTGGAGCAGTATTTCAGTGACCATATTTTAGACTTTTTTTGGCAGGGTTACAGAAATTTCAGACATGATGTGCGAAGTGTGTTGAACTTCGGGGAGAATATATTGAATAATTTGCAAGTTTCATGGCTCCATGTCATTCTCTTCTTGGTCGGGCTTTGAACCTTTCAGCACCCCCTTGTATGTGTATCAGTTAAGAATTTAGTGGTGAAATATAATCCAGTTCCTCCACTGCCTGAGGGCACTACCTGCTAAGAGTCTGACAACAGAAGAGAAACCAATTGACTGATTTGCCATAGTGTTCATTACTTCAAGTATTAGATGGGGGAATAAGATAATTGTGACAAAGG
Source organism: Protopterus annectens (assembly GCF_019279795.1). Taxonomy (NCBI): domain Eukaryota; kingdom Metazoa; phylum Chordata; order Ceratodontiformes; family Protopteridae; genus Protopterus; species Protopterus annectens. The sequence goes on along the minus strand of NC_056745.1, from coordinate 164,331,799 downwards.
AGCTTGATTTGCTTTAAATTTTGGAACAGAATACAGGCTGAACTATTTGTATGGACAAGTCTGGTTAATTCTAGCTTGTGGAACAGTGCGCAGGCAAAGCTGCTTTAAGGAATAGGTGATTTTGTGAGGGGAAGTGCGCTGGAATGTCTATTTAGTAAGTGAAGGAGGAGAGCAGTTGGGGGTTGCTTGAGAACTGGAAACTTCAGCTGATTTATATTAATGAAAAACAGCTACTTGGGTTCCAGTACCATTCTACATAAGTGATCAGTGCATATTGACAGGTAGAGTAGTGAAGCAGTTTCACAAGCAGAGAGGAATGGCTAATTTCAATTTGTAGTGGAACAGTATCTCAAGGCAATGAATATTGACACACAATGCAGCTTGTGGGGCCCACTGATGGATGTGGAGACAAATTCAAAAATTTTTTTTTTAGAATAGTACAGATGCTTGGCAAGCACTCCAAATCGAATTACTTGTCTATATAACTCGTGTCGCTACCCTACTGCACTCAGAGGAGCCATCCTCTGGAGCACTACATTTAAAACAAGTGCCAAGGATTCAAATAAAGCTCTCAACACTCAACAGCAAGTCACAGTTACACTTATAAACTACCTCCAAGTAATCAAAACACTTGAACTAGCCTGTCTTCTCATCAGAAATAATATAGGATTTAATTCTAAAGCTGTACCACGTAAACAGCAAAACGACTGCAGTTTTTGCAGCCAGTTACTGCTAATGAAAAAGGACACTTCATATGTTAATGTACTTGATGTTATGTGATCCTATCTCGCCTACATTCTGACTGATTGGGTTCGGAGCCGATCCCTCGGCTCCGACTCGGCACGCTTATGCCAAAGAGCGAAGTCTCTTATTGGCTGAGCTTACTATATCCCAGGATGCACCACTACCAGTCCCCCAGATCTCGTTTGCCGCTAACCTGCGAAGACGTGGACTCGAGCTGGCTGAGCTGAGTAGTAATTTTACTAACTTTTTTCTGTCAGAAATTTGCTGTTCTTGTCATAAAGCTGTTTTAACGGCTATTCTTCACTTTTGTGTGTGTTTGGAGTTTGTGAGAAGACTTTGTTGTGTGATTGGGTTGATTTTGATTTTAGGCCTCCTTCATCTTAGGGCCTTCCGGTCAGTCAACCCCTTAAACCATAGAGGGTTTCAAAGTACCTTTAGTTATTTGTTACGGTTTCTTTACCTAATCGGCAACTGTAAACCGATTGTTAGGTAGTGTCAGTAAAACAGAAAGTCAGTGGATAGTTTCTTTTTTTCTCTGTCAGGGATTACTGATTTTTTGTTGCTATAATGTCTCAGAATCCTAGGCCTTCGGCTTTAAAAATGCACCAAATGTAATTTCAAGATGTCTATCACAGACGATCACTCTCTGTGTGTATTGTTTGGGTGCAAAACATTTACAAGAGTCATGCAGTGTATGTCACGCTTTTTCCTCAAGGGTCCTCCAGGAGAGGAAGAATAAACTTATCCTTAAAGGGTTAATTAAACCTTCCTTTGAAGAAGCTTTGGCATCCTCTCCTTCTCCAGCTAAAAAGAAAAGGGCGTCGGCTCCGACCAGTCCGTCGGATCCGACCGCCAAAAGACATAGGCAGGCTTCTCCTTCGGCTCCAAGGACTTCGGAGCCGAGGGCGGAACGGTCTGCCTCGATGCCACCAGTCTCGACTCCTCTGGCTTCGGAGCCGATGGCTGGGGCATCGAGAGGCGGGTCACCTTCGTCGGCTCCACTGGTCTCGGAGCCGACAAAGGTTGCCCGCTCAGACACTTCCTCCTTGGTGCCGAAGTCCTCCTCGGCACCGATGGAATCTAGTGTGGGTATTCCTTCGGCGCCGATAGTCATCGGGTCGCCTTGGAGCCGGTCCCCTAGCCCTTTGGGGCCGTTGGAGAGGCCATCTCGAACCCGTTCAGTATCCTCTCGGTCTTCGAGGATGTCGGATTCAGATATAGACAGGGTGCTCCAAAGACTGTTCCAGTCCCCAGTCTTTCAAAAATTTATTTCGCTCCGACCCAGTTGGCTTCGGAGCCGATAGCCCATCCCATTGCTATTCCTCCTCCGACCGCCGGCTCTGTCGGAGCAGGTGCTGTTGGAGCCGGTGGAGATCTTAGGGTCGGCTCCGACCCTTACTCCAACCCGGGCCTTCGGGTCCGAGTTTGGTACACGGACTTCTTCGGCTGGACCCGGAGGTGATGTTTCGACCTATGCTATCGGTTCCGAGCCTCCCTCTCGGTGCTGCGGGACTTCCGTCGGCTATCATGGCTCCGGGGACCGGACACTCCCAGGACTCTGGGGGTCCGGCTTTCAGAGCTATGAGGAGTGCCTTGGCCAAGCCAAGTCTTCTTCGGCCATCTCTCCGGCTTTACCGGCACCTTCCCTGGGCGTGGAGACTGGGTCTTTGGCAGTTCCCCTGTCCGTAGGCAGCGGAGCCCCTGGGCCTGAGGTTACCCCCATTGGGGGTTCCCCTCCTCCTGAGGGTTCTTCGGAGTTGTCTTTGGACTCCCCCGAGTCTATTACATCGGACACTGATCTTGATGATGCAGAGGGGTCCCCGAAGTCGTCCTCGGATGATGTCTCATTTGCAGACATCTTAGAGATCCTCAAACAACGAGGCGGCTGGATATCCAAACCCCCCTCTGCTGATGAGTCAGTGCTCCTCAAGGCCTTTGGGGCTCAGCCCTCCGCCTCCTGGGTGTCTCCGCCCTTCGAGCTTCTGGATTTAGTTTGTCGAAGGGCGTGGGAACATCCAGATACCGTGGAACCAGTCCCTTCTCGTCCTAATAAATTTTTGTCTGCCCCACCCGAGAAGGAGTTCCTCACTAAAGGCGTGGCTGTAGATGCCATGGTGGTGGCATCTGCTACACAACAGGACGTGGCAGAGGCTTCAACGTCCGTCCATCCTCCTAATAAGGAGTCTAGGAGCATGGACAGGTGCGGAAGCACCCTGACTTCAGCGGCCTTTACTTTAAGGTCTCTGAATTATTTGGCACATTTTACCAGGCTTCAGAGGGATCTGGTCAAGGAGCTGTCAGATTCCCTCTCGGTAACCTACCTGAGCAGCTAGCCCAGTCGGTTAGCTCTCAGTTGGCTATCCTTACGTCAATTTCTAACTCGTCCATGAGGCTCATTTCCTATGCGCGGCCGGGTAAGCGGCAGGCACAGGCGTGGCTCTCGGAGACAAGCCTGGCTCCGCTTGTGTCAGTTTGCGGAGGCCTTCAAGTCTTCCTTCGCCCGGCGCTCCCTTTGATGGGTCCTCTTTGTTTGGACCTAAGGTTAAAGACACCCTTACCCGCTGTGAGCAAGAGGGAAAAACTTTATCTGCGTAGGTGCCCGTTATTCCACTCCCTTTCGGCCTTATCCCAAGGCTAAAGGAGGGGAAGATGTGGTTCCGTAAATCACGTAAGTTTTTTCCCCAACAGCAGGAAGATTCCCCTTCCAGAGGCAGGGGACGGGGAAATTTTTCTGGCAGACGCCGTCCCAGAGGGGGCACAGGCCCCGCACTTCGGAGACCGCGAGTCCTTTCGTGGCTCTTCAGCCTCCCACACATCATGAGGGATTGCCCGGCTGTGCTGCTCGAGCCAGTCGGGTGTCGTTGCCAAGCACCTAAAAGCCTGGGAGTCAATCACTCAGGACAGATGGGTGCTTCGGATCATTGCCGGAGGTTACACCATCCCATTCACATACTCAACCCCACCGTCCAAAAGAATCCCGGACCCACCACCCAGTCAAAGGGAAATTGCAGCCGCAGAAGCTTTAAAGCTGCTAGAAAAAGGAGTCATCCAACCGGTCCCCACAGACCAGATCGGATCCGGAAATTACTCCAGGTTCTTTTTAGTGCCAAAAAAGACAGGGGACCTGAGACCAATATTGGATCTCAGCAGACTGAACCAATCCGTCACGAAATCCAAATTCCGAATGGTCACGTTACAATCTATTCTCCCATTGTTGGAGAAGGATGTTTGGATGTGCTCCATAGACCTCAAGGACGCCTATTATCACATACCGATACATCAGGCGTCCAGGAGGTATCTGCGCTTCAGCCTGGGAGTCAGTCATTTCCAATTTTGTGCACTGCCCTTTGGTCTCACCACAGCCCCCAGGGTGTTCACCAAGTGTTTGGCAGTAGTGACTGCTCACCTTAGGAGTCTTGGATTCCAAGTGTTTCCCTATCTGGACGACTGGCTCCTGACTGCCACCACCAGGCATCTACTAATGGACAACCTCAAAGCCACCATCTCCTGGGTGCTACCCTGGGATTACATTCAATTGGTCAAAGTCTGTCTTGCTGCCCTCTCAGCGCATAAGGTTCATAGGAGCAGAGATAGACTCAAAATTGATGCGCTTTTCTTCCTGCCGAAAGGATCCAAACTTTACAGGGCCAAGTTCAAGCTCTGATTTCAAGATCCAAAGCCCCAGCCAGGATGGTTCTACAAGTTTTAGGTTCAATGTCTGCCACGGTTCTCTTAGTTCCTCTGGCAAGATTGCACATGAGGATTCTTCAGTGGCTATTGTCAACTCAATGGTCCTTTCAGGACCTTCCCCTCAATCATCCCATCATGATTACAGAAACATGCAAACGGGACCTTCGCTGGTGGCTTCAGACATCCAATCTAAATCAAGGAAGTCCTTTGGTTATTCCCTCTCCAGTGGTCACCCTGACGACAGATGCCTCCCAGACAGGGTGGGGGGCATTGTCTGGGCAGGTTAGTTCAGGGATCCTGGCTTCCAGACGAAACTCTTCTCCACATCAATGTATTGGAGATGAGGGCGGTACTTCTATCCCTACAGGCCTTACACAGGTTTCTCCCTCAGGGCATAATCGCCATCCACACAGACAACATGTCGGTGGTCTGGTACCTAAACAAGCAAGGAGGGACCAGATCTTACCCCTTTGCAGAGAGGCCATGAGGGTGTGGGAATGGGCGGTAGCTACCAACCGCTTCTTGGTAGCGACCCACATTCCGGGAAATCGAATATACTGGCAGACAGATTAAGCAGGACAATTCTCTCTCCTCACGAGTGGTCCTTAAACAAAGCGGTAGCAGCTCAGGTTTTCCGGAGATGGGGACGCCGTGCTGCGACCTATTTGCAACTCCACTAAACACCAAGTGCAAAAGGTTCTTCTCCTTGACTCCACATCAGGGAGTACCGGCTATGGATGCTCTAGCACAACCTTGGCCAACAGGGCTACTTTATGCCTTTCCTCCGATTCCACTTCTCTCCAAAGTCATTCAAAAGCTTCTCAATTGGGGTCCATAATGATACTGATTGCCCCATACTGGCCTCGTCAGGTATGGTTTCCTTACCTGAAGAAACATGCGTGGACGATCCGTGGACTTTAGACCTAATTCTGGACCTGTTAATTCATCAGTCGGGACAACAGCATCAGTCCCTTCACTCCTTGAAGTTGACAGCTTGGCTCCTCCACTTCCGACTTTAGTCAGAAGTCACACATTAGACCCGGAAGTTATTCACATTTTATCTTCGGCCCACAAACCCACCACTAAGAAATTGTACCTCAGTAAGTGGAAGAGGTTTGCTATCTGGGCTCAACTCAGGGGCTTAGACCCTATCACTGCTCCTATCCCAGAGGTTTTGAAATTCTTAACATCCCTGTTTAATCAAGGATCTTCTGTCTCTACTATTAAAGTCCAACTAGCGGCTATCTCTAAATTTCACGAGTCCATGGATCCTCCATTGATGAGCAGCAGACTATGCAAAACTTTCATTAAAGGTGCGGGTCTGTTAAGACCCCCAGTTTTTCATCCTGCCTCCGTGGGATCTGGATTTGGTGCTTCGTGCATTAACATCTTCCCCTTTCGAACCGGCTGCTACATGTGAGTTAAAATATCTGTCTTGGAAAACGGCCTTCTTAGTTGCAATTACTTCTGCAAGAAGAGTTTCAGAGCTTCAAGCCCTGTCTATCAGACCACCGTACTTGATTTTTCACAAGGATAGAGTATCACTTAGACCTAATCCATCCTTTGTCCCAAAGGTCTGTTCTAATTTCTGTCTCCAAGAATCCCTAGAGCTACCAGTTTTCTTTCCAAAATTCTCCAATGAAGCTGAATACACTCTCCATAAATTGGATGTTCACAGGCAATTGCGCTTCTATTTAGACAGGACTCAACAAATTGTAAGTCAGACCAATTGTTTGTGTCCTTCTCAGACAATAAATTGGGCAAAACCATTACAAAAGCTACTATCTCCAAATGGATTAGAGATTGTATAACTCAGGCTTATTCTTCTTCGAATAAGCAACTTACAACATCTATCAAAGCTCACTCTACCAGAGCTATGGCGACTTCTATAGCCTTTCATTCCAAGCTTGCTATCTCGGAGATTTGTGCTGCGGCTACTTGGTCCAATCCGCACACTTTCATTTCCCACTACAAATTGGATGTGGCATCTAAAGGGCGAGCATCATTTGGTTCCACGGTACTCAGGAGTGTTTTCCAGTGAGCCACCCAGGATTTAGGTGCTAGGGACGCTGTCCCATCAGTCAGAATGTAGGCGAGATAGGATCACATAACATCTTTTAGTTATGTACTCACCATAACTTCAGATGTTTGGGATCCATCTCGCCTACATTCCTAATACCCACCCTCCTTCCCCCTGCCTTGGAGATCAGAAGAGATTGAACGGTTTGAGTTCTACTGTTTTATCTTGTTTCATCTGACGATGTTATATAAGCAGGGCGTGCATGTGTGCATGTGTGCGGACAAACTAGATCTGGGGGACTGGTAGTGGTGCATCCTGGGATATAGTAAGCTCAGCCAATAAGAGACTTCACTCTTTGGCATAAGCGTGCCGAGTCGGAGCCGAGGGATCGGCTCCGAACCCATCAGTCAGAATGTAGGCGAGATGGATCCCAAACATCTGAAGTTATGGTGAGTACATAACTAAAAGTTATAGCCATTTTACTTTAATACATGTGCCTTTCTTGTCCATGTGCAGCTTGTCCTGACTTTTATGTATGGCTTTGTTATCCTTGAACAGCTTTTTTAAAACTTTCTCTACCCCCACTGTCCTGTTGAGTTACTCACATTATTTTAGCAAAACCACTCACACTGATATTTAAACCTTCCCTTACCTCCATTGTTACTGATTGATTGTTTTTCTTGGACTAATACTTCCATCCATGAGGGGTTCTAATCCACTCTGCCTCACTACACTCTCCTACCATACTCTCACCCCCTCCTTATCTAAATTTATACTGAACGTATCTCCTCCTCTTCCTACTAGCCTCACCAATCCCTGCTACTATCTCATTATCCAATAGTATTCACACAAACCCTTTAAATCTTATATCATGTTCCCTTCACACTTGCTCTTCTCTACTACCTTGCTTAATTTACTTTTCTTGATTGTTCTGACTTTGCAGTCTATATTTTAATCTCCTTTTCCCCCTTGTACAATATTCACTTCTTTCTCCTCATATTGCCCTTTCTTCCTTCAATAATGACAGAAAACATAAAACCCATAAACCTTTTATTGTACACATCACTCGTTTAATCATTTTCGTAGTACTTCCTTTAATTCACAATCACCCTACCACACTGTAGTGTATTCTACATTTCTCTGACAAAACTCAATTAAAATGTTAACCTTTCTTTATCCCCATAATAAAGGACCACCCTGCCTGGAATCTCCAGTAAGCCATTTCTACTCTTGACTATTTTCCCCCCACATATTTCTTTCTTTAACATCTTTTCCTCTTCATTCAACTATATAATCCTATAATCCCCTCATAACTACTCCATAGTACACGCTACCATATTATCCTTTTGCATCTTCTCTTCACATCTCTACTATTCATTTTGTGTCACCTTGCTTCCTACCATGGTATTCTCACACTTCATACTCGCACACTACCAACCACCCTACCTATACCCAGACTAAACCCTCCTTCATATCTGTTTCCTTAGATTTATGCCCAACCTAGTCCCATTTTCCGATACAGAACATCTAAGCATTCAGGTCACGTTGACATAACCTGAAATAAATATGTTTACTTATTTATTTATTTTACAAATTAATACTAATCCTTTCTTCTCTAAAATTGCTCTTTGTGGTGACATCCATCCCAACCCAGGTCCTTCAGCCTCATCCATTCCATCATCCTCTGCCTCTAATGCTTATACAGCAACCATAAAACCTTTCCTTACTTCCATTAACATTTGTGGTATTCTAAACAAATTTACAGACCTACAAGCTTTATCTTCTCCTCCTTTCAGCTGCTCCCATTAGGGGTCGCCACAGCAGATCATTGATGTCCACAGAACAAGTGGCAGTAGAGTTTTATGGTGTTACGTTGCCAGCCTGGTGCCCAACCTTCCTCAGAAGGCACACACACGCCCATACTCACACCTAGGGCCAATGTAGAATGTCCAGTACACCTGCAGCATGTCTTGAGAATGTGGGAGGAAGCCCACACAAACACAGGGAGGACATGCAGACTCCACACAGAATGCTCCTAGCTGAGATTCGAACTGGAGAACCTCTTGTTCTGAGGCAACTGCGCACCACTGTGCCTCCCACCTACAAGCATGTTCTTCAATACTTACCAGATATTACTGTCATTACCGAAACATGGCTAAAACCCCATATAAAAGATTCTGAAATTCTATCCCCTGGCTACTGTATAATTAAGTGTGAAAGACTACATAAAATATGGAGGGGGGGGGTCATTTCAATTGTATATAACTGTTGGTTTCTCGACTCTCAAAACTATCATGCCAGCCTCCCAAAATGCAGAACTTCTTATATCTCTTCTCATTGTTAATAAATGTAAGCTTTGTCTAGTTGCCCTCTACATACCACCAGCCAATATTAGAAGAAATTCTGGGCTGGATATCTACATATATTACTATTTAAACCATTATTTTAAGCAAAGTTAGTCTTAACTTGTATGGGTTCAAACAGCTGATCTCTTCCCTTACTAGATTTAACAAAGCGAAATATTAAAAATTGTATCCTTGATGGGATACTTGTCTATGAGCTCAGCAAGTATGCTATCTCGGGGTTTCTACCTGATTCCATTAATGACCATCACTCTATATTCACCAATAGAGAAATCACCCACCAGCTAAAAAAATAATACCAAACTACCCAAAATCTTTCTAACTTTCATCCTATTAAAATCCGCCAACTAGTCCCCACTCAAAACTCTACCCCTAGACGAAGCTGTTTACAACTTCAACAATATATTCATGAATACTTTAAATACCCTACCAGAAATGAGAGTAAAAAAGATGGCATATAATTCTGTATTGAACTCTTCAAGACCTGGAAGCCCTGTGCTGAGACATGGGCTGTCTCTTCCATCTCCTATCTACCTACCTCAAAGAGTACCCTACAGAACAGAAAGAACTCCCGAATGAATACTAAACTTTGGACTGCTTAAAAGTGCCTCTCCAGCCTCGCAGTCAAGGTGATGGCATATAATTCTGTATTGAACTCTTCAAGAGTGAGTGGTTTTTTTTAAACCTAATTGTAAGGGCCAGCACACCCGCGGACCTACCCCGAGGTCATTCCTCTCCTTACTATATTGTCCTAACTAAGTGAGGGAGCTGTTGTTGTTCCCCATTTTTACCACTAGATGGCAGCAGAACACAAGTTATGAGAACATTGTTTCTGACTCTCTAAAGCTCCCCCAGCTCCACTACATAATACCAAGTCCAAGAACCCTAATTCAAGCATAAATACCAAGCAAGCTCCCCAAGGAAATAAATAAGAAGGTATAACCTTTCAGACATTAGGCTGAAAGGCATACTTGTAGAAAGGTGACCCACTACAATTAAACCTCTCACCTTAGCTTTGAATACAAACTATGCCTTCTGCCTTACTCTCCTTTTCCTCTGGAAACTAGATTTAGAAGGATATCCCTTGCATATTACCTAGACAAAATTTTACTTAGACAGTGTTACCTACCTACTTAAGGCCTTGGTAGTGCATAGTCTCTCTGTATTACTGATTACTTCTCAGTAGACAACCCACTCTGTGGCTCTACCCGCTCCGTTCTCCCTGCGGGCTCACTCTGCTCCCCTACCCTACCTCCCAATTCCCACCCACCCCCAGTGGTCCTGGATTTATACTACCTAGACCACTCCCACACTCCCATCCCACCAATCCCATACACAGCCACACCCCTCCATTACCTACACACTTACTCAAAGCCTTCTTATAGTATTTCTCACCTATCCAATACCTTATACCAATTGGGATTAATTCCCATTTGAGTAAGCTTAACCTACTCAGTATACCTTATTATATTCTTTATCCATCCTCACCCCCACTCACCGGCATCATTTAGCTCTTCAGTATGCCTAAGGTAACCAAAGCCATCACAACCAAACTAACATTTCTAACAACATGTACATCTGTCCTCGCCTTAGCATATATCCTCACCTCCTTTGAAAAACTGACCTATTACCAATTTAATTACTCTCCAAAACAAACAGCTATATTAACCCAGACCCACACCCATACTCAAATAAATATCACTTCCAATCCATGCTACATGCTAGCCAAATACCATAGACTCTCCCATATTAAATACAACATACTTGCAGTAAAGAAAGTAAAATGTCTAATAAGCCATACATACAACCCTACTCTAAGACTAAAAAATCCCTCCTTGAAAGATGGTGACATCCACCCTAATCCAGGCCCAACCAATGTCTGCATAGTCAAAACTTCCAACCCCTATCCCACACCCCTTGTTATCCACCTCAAACCCCCCAATTCTTTCCTAATAGGACATCTTAATATCCTCAGTATTAATAACAAAGTAGCCCATCTCTATGCCCTTCTAGATATTTACTCCTTTGACATCTTCTGCCTCACAAAAACTTGGTTAAAACCTGAAACTAAAGACAACAAAATCATCCCCCCTAGGATATAATATATTGAGACAAGACTGTATTAAATGTAAGAGTGGGGAGTAGCAATATTACATAAAGATGGACTTCAGATCTCCTCTTTACCTTATAACCCACCTCAGGAAAATAATGCAGAAATCCTTATCTCCAGATTTCAAATCAACCCCAGCAAATCATTATATATCATCTGTATCTATCTTCCTCCTGGTAACAATACCAATCCAATTGAGGGTATCCTTAGCTGGCTGTCCTCTACTTACCCACAAGAAACAATAATACTAGGTGACTTCAACACTGACTGGATAACTGTCAATAATGAAAATCCCACATCCCATATTAATCTTCATGGCTTTACTCAAACAATTACCTCTACCACCAGAATCAACAAACCAAATAAAAAAGAAAGCATGTTAGATTAGATTCTTACTAATAATCATAAACAAGCTTTTAAGGCAGGAACTCTACCTGATTATGCAAGTGATCACACTTTGACTTACATTACAAGGCAAAAGAATGATATTTCTAACCCCCCCCCCACTTATAGGAATTCATGGACCAGCAAACACTTTAACCCAGTACTATTTCAAAATGAACTGAGTGCCTGTGACTGGAATCCTTTAAAATCCCTCCCACTTGCTAAACATTTCAACTTCAAATTCTTAGCTATCCTGGATAGGCATGCTCCTAAACGTTCCATCAGAATGAAGACCAAACCAGCCCCCTGGCTTTCTAAGGAAATCAGACAAAAAATGTTGCTTAGGAACAAATCATGGGCTAAATGGAGAGCTACCAAAACTCTCTCTGACCAACAAAACTTTAGGCAGCTTAGAAATACTACGAAAAAGGCTGTACATACTGACAAAAATAACTACTATTGTAAATTACAGCAAATCAACCAACAACCCACAGAAGCTCTGGTCAGGTATCAATAGACTCTTACTCCCAGGTCACTGTCGTACACCAACCCCACTAGGGTCCGATCATAATACTCCCCTCCAAATTGCTAATGCTTTCAATACCTTCTTCACAGAGACCATACAGTCACTTGCCAGTCAACTATCCCCAGATAACTCAAAACTTCATACCACCAGTTCTAGCTCTCTTCCAAAATTTAAATTTCAACCCATCTCTACAGCTGTCATCTTCAAATTCATCCAAAAACTGAAGCCTTGCACTCCTGCTGACCAGCTACCATCTGAATACCTGCAAAAAGCAGCCAAAGTTATTGCATACCCAATATCCATCCTTATAAATAGAACCATTAAAGAGGGGACCATTCCAGAAATCTGGAAAATTTCCCACATTATAGCCCTACACAAAGGTGGTAACTCCAAAGATTGTTCTAACTATCGGCCTATAGCCCTTTTATCACCCCCTAGCAAAAATTATGGAGAAATGTATTCACCATCAGCAATAAGACCACTTAACATAACATCCTAGCTAACTGCCAACATGGCTTTAGGCCATTTCATAGTACCACTAACGCCCTCTTATCCTTCACAGATTCCATCTATAGAAATCACAACAATAATATCCTCTCATCTGCACTCTTTATCGATCTCTCAAAAGCTTTCGAGATGGTTAACCACACCCTTCTTATTAACATTCTAGACTACCTTTCCCTTGATACTTTGGCTATCCAATGGTTCAAGTCCTACCTCAGCAATAGGCAACAGGCAGTTCTCTGGGATCAGAATCTATCATCCCTCCTGCCAGCCACCCGTGGCGTCCCTCAGGGCTCTATTCTAGGACCTCTCCTTTTCTCACTATTCATCAATGGCCTGCACGTAGCAATTCCTCAAGCCAACTGTATACAATATGCAGATGATTCGACAATCATATGTTCAGCTAACTCCCCCTCAGAACTATATTCTTCAACTCGGAAGGTATTCAACATAACTGAGACTTGGTTCTTGAAGCATTGCCTCCTCCTAAATGCTGAAAAAACTAAGCTCCTACTCTTTGTACCTACCAGTAAGTCCTCCCCAGTAGACTTCTCAATCAGTTCCAACAATGGTACCCTCATATCCCCAGACTCTACCAATAAACTGTTAGGAATTACAATTGATAATAACCTTAACTTTGATAGCCATATAAACAACACTATAAAAACTGTAAACAAAAAAAAACTGTCTCCTTATACAGAATTAAACCCTTCTTAACTCCATCAGCTAGAACCAAAATTGCTCACTCTCACTTAATTTCAACTCTTCTATATGCCTCCCCCATTTACACTAACCTAAAAACAAATAACCTTATCAAACTAATTCCTACAATAGCATTGCCCGATTTGCTACTGGCAATCCCTTTAGAACCCACCACTGTCTTAATCTACTGCAACTAACTTCAAAATCATATGTTATTTACTCAACTCACCATTGCCCACAAGCTATTTTACCAACCTAGCATCACTCCTATACTCTCTAACCTCATCATCCCCTACAAAAACCTAAATTCACTATGCTCTTCTAGCCACCATAACAAAGTCCAACAACACAGCAGGGCATTCCTTGTTCTCTAACACTGTAGGTAAAAACTGGAACCTTTTACCTATAGAACTAACCTTACTTCCCGCTCTGCCTCTGTTTAAACAAAACCTCAAAAAACACCTGAAGATCCAGTGGGTATGCCCCTGCAGTAACCCTGATTAATCCTTTGATTCATTACTTCTCGTCTCCCTTTCTCACTTTTCTTCCTAAACTCTGCTGCATATCCCTGTAATGCCAGTGCTATAAATAGTATTCCTAAAACAACCTGTTGCACTGTTATTTACCTATGTATTATACTGTATATCGAATTGTCTTATACTGTCTGACACTGTTTAGTGTAATAATTCTCTTTATTATTACATTCATATCTTTTATCTTTTTTACACTGTGTGTGTGCTAATATCGGAGCTTTTCTTCCTGCGCCTGTACTGAAAATGGAAATACATCCAGCTAGACCAGCCCAGTTAACAAATGTAAAATAAATAAATAAAATAAAATACTCAACCCCCTGGCTGTCACATTCTACAAGAATTCTCATGCAAAAATGTGACAAATCATGGAAACAGCATCACAAAGATAAACCCCCCCAAAGCATGTCTATACAAGGAGTTGCACGGCCTCACCAAGAAGCAAATTCACATAGACAAAAAAAATGTTACTCTGGTCCATAAGATAATCACAAAAAAAATCCAAAGAAATTCAATTCTGGAGCTCAGTTAAGAATTTTTTAAACCTGGCTCTTCTTCCTCACCAAACCATTATCTGGACTTGTCTCTCTCAGAAACCACTACCAAATTTAACACTTTCTTTATCAACATCATAGTCTGTTACCTCCAGCTCTCCCCAACCATATAATCTGCCTCAGTACTCTGCTAGTCTGACATCCATGCCTTCAGTTTCCAGCCTGTCTCCGCATCTTGCGTTAAACAGTTACCAAAGAAGCTTTAAATCCTGTTGTCCTTCTCCTAATAATTTCCCTACTGAGTACCTTAAGCTTACTGCAGACTCTATAGCATACTCAGTCGCAGTTCTCATTAACAGATCTATTCAAGACTCGCATGTCCCTGACCTGTGGAAAAGAAATTCTTCATTATTCCCCTCCATAAAGGAGGTACCTCCTCTGAAACCTCTAACTTTAAGCCAATTGCTATTTTTTCCCCCTGTCTAAGACCCTGGGAAAGTGTATTCATAAGCAACTCCTTCAGTACCTCTTGCAAAATGATCTAACCCCAACACAACATGGTTTCCAACCAGGCCATAACATCACTACAGCTCTCCTCAAGTTTTGTGACGCCATTAATAATAAGTGTAGAGACCAAGGAAAGCTTATCTCTTCTGTTTTTCTAGATCACTGAAAAGCCTTTGACACAGTGCCATATGATAAACTGCTGACTCAAATGTCCTCTCTGGGCCTTTCCATACCAACTTTTCTATGGTTCTCAATCTACCTGTCTGAAAGATAACAATCTGTCAAACAGATGTCTTCTTTCTCTCCTTTGATCCTAGTTAAAATGGGTGTTCCTCAAGGTTCTGTTCCAAGTCCACTGCTCTTTTTAACATTTTCATCAATAACCCATATACCGCCTTTCAGCAAGGTTGCCTTATTCAGTGTGCAGATGACTCCTATCTCATTTGCTTATCTTACAGCCCACTACAACTACAATCCATTACAAATAAATAACTCCAACTGAATTGAAATGTGGGTACCTTAATGCCAACTTTTATTAAACTACTATTATTTTTTCCAAATCCTTTGCCAATGCTAAAAATAACTTCCATATTACCACTTTAAACAATACAGCTATTGAAGTAGTTGCCAATATCAAATTATGTGAAGTCAACATAGATGACAACTTGAAGTTTGATCTTCACATGCAAAACTGCAAAACTATATAAAATAACTTCTCAAAAGCCAAGTAAAGAGTCACCCTAGCTAACACTTCTTTTACCCTCTCTTCTCTATGGCTCATCTATTTTGACTATTTGACCAAACACAATTTCCCTTAAGAGAATACAGGGAGCACAAACTTCCTGGGGCTGGGTTTCCTCTCTCTCTCACCAGGCCCCAAATACGATTCCAAACTGACCACAACTGTAGAGTTGAGTCCTCAACCGAGTGTTCCAAGCCAAGTCTTCCACCACCCAGTCTGCAAAACTAGTGCTGTGTCCCTGCTCCAAGAAGCTGATGCACATAGTCTTTGAGATTTGATTTTCACACACACACACACACACACACACACACACACACACACACACACACACACACACACCGGAAAAGGCTGGCACAGATTTATAAGCTATGCCCCCTCTGCCCAGACTTTAAGGTAGATAATGCCACCAGAACACTCCAAAGCCAGCTACTCTAAGGCTGTTACAAGGATACCCAATTATACCAAGTAAAATCAATACTAATACAAATGGTAGTATTTTGACTAAATGCAACGCTTTCAGGAGTGGCCACAGTGTCACCAAACTCTCTCAAAGGTTAAAATATTCCTTAAAAGACCAGGCAGAATGAAAAGTTTAAATATATTTAATAATAAAAAGAACATGAAAATACTGAATAGATAGTGAGATTAGTTTAGTTAAGTATGTTATTTTAACCAAATGCAAGGCTTTCAGGAGTGGCCACAGCATCACCAAATAAATATAAACACTCTCTCAAAGGTTAAAATATTCCCTGAAAGACTAGACACAATGAAAAGTTTAAAATATATTTAATAATAAAAAGAACATGAAAATACTGAATAGTGAGATTAGTTAATTATGCTTCTTCTTTATCTGTGCAAACCTCTCTATTTGTGTTATTTTAATATTTCCTGTGATTAAAACTCTGGTGTTTAATGTAAACAGATATTCAGTATCTTAATTTTACTCAGTTTAATTGGGTACCCTTGTATAAGAGCCTTAGAGTAGCTGGCTGGAGTGTTTTGGTGGTAGTATCTACCTTGTATTCTGGGCAGAGGGGGCATAGCTGGTAAATCTGTGCCAGCCTTTCCCAGGTGTGTGTGTGTGTGTGTGTGTGTGTGTGTGTGTTTTAACAAAAGTTGTTCTACATAAAAGGTGCGAGTAATAAGTTTTCAAGAATATTATGCTTTCTGTAATGTCTTTAAACATTAATGAACTATATTAAAAATGTAGAGTGCAAATAGCTATGCTACAGGAAACACACTTGGAAAGAACTGTACATGTGAATTTGATAAAGAAAGGTATTCAGGATGGTTATTCGGTGGAATAACTAGGACAAAGAAGGAGTACTTACATTGATTGCAAGAGGAGCTCCATTAGTGATAAAAGAGGATAAAAAAGACAATAATGGAAGATTTGTAGCACTAAGGGGCTACTGACAAGGGAGGAGGATTACACTGGTATGCATTTATATTCCACTAAAACCTGCTGTACTGGAGCATAAGAAAATTCTGGGAAAAATAATCGGCTTTCAGCAAGGAATATTTACTTATAAGTGGGGGATTGGAATTTGATTTGCAGTAGTTAAGATGTGTCTGGGGGGGCAGAAGGAAAAATTTAACAAAGGAGGGTAGACATTTATGAAAATGTTTGGCATGGAAGATATGAATTCAGTACTAAGAATTTGGAGTGAATGTACATATTCCCCAAGATACAAAAACTGGGGTAGGCTAGAAAGAATTTCCATTTCACAGGAACATGTGCATTTAATTGAAGATCTTGATATACACCTAATAACTATTTCAGATCATGTGCCCATAATTAAAATAAAAACACAGGGTAATCAATTTTACACTGCAGGAAGAGTCTACATCAGTGTTAGACCCTTCTTTCAACATCATCATTTCTGCAATACCACACTGATGTCAGCTTCTAGAAACTGTCATCTCGTCATATAAAAGTTAGTAATCTGACAACAATTAACTTGTGTGTGTGATGGTGGTACGTTGCGTCACTGGAGGATTAATTCAACCTGAGTGCTTATTTGACTGTCACTCGTGTGAAACATTTACATGGTGAAATAAATCCCACACCCCCTTTTCACTCTGTCCACAAACACATACTGTCTGCAACACACTGATGAGGTCATCATTTCAATAATACACTCTCACACCACAAAAGTCAGACCTTTCCTGTGGTGTGTGCATATAATACACTTATGTGTAGATTGTCAGTTGATGGGTACGGAGTTCGAATACAGCAGTGAAACTCTCTAAATTGTGTGTGTGTGTGTGTGTGTGTGTGTGTAAATGAATGCAAGATTGCATTACATCTCTTATTGTTGACAACATTTAGAAGTCCACATAGATGTAGAAGTCATTTTTGCACACACACCTCTTCTTTACATGGTACAGCAGATGTCATCCTTTCAAAGATGCAGTGTGGCTCACATGCAGTTAAGACTTCTCCTGTGATGTAATACACTTATGTGGGGATTGTGTCAGTCGATAGGTGGGGAGTGCGAATACAGCAGTGAGACTCTTCTAATTGTGTTTGTGTGAATGTAAATGGAGGCAGGAATGTGTTACACCTCTTAGCATTGACAACATTTAGAAGTCCACATAGCTGTAGAAGTCATTTTTGCACACATTTCCTTTGCATGACACAGGTGAAGTCATCCTTTCAAAAATGCTATTTTACTCGCATGCAATCAGACTTCTTCTGTGGTGCATGTGTATAATACACTCGTGTGTAGCTTCTGTCAGTCAATAGGCAGGGAGTTTCAATACATGTATGATTATCTGTGATTCTGTTTTTTTCTTCCTCTTACCGTGCAGAACATGCTGCAAATACATATTTGAGGTATATCTGTACAGTGTGCTTGTGCCGTGCAACCACTTTTTAGCAGAACCGTGAAGGTAATACACAATGGGTAACATCATGCATTAAAATGTGCAATGCCACAGTCAAATAAATCTGTAATTGTGCTTCTGTTTCAGCAAACCTTCATAAGCCTAAGGTGTCAGGATTTGAGCTACACGGCTAACATCACTGCTTACTGTCATTGTGCATGTCATTAACAGTGTTGTCACCCACATGTGCTGTGCTCATGTGTAGATGTTGTTTCCTGTTACAAGTCTTTATTCTTCATTTCCTTTGGAAAGGCTGTATTGAAGACTGATGCTGTCATTGGAATAGATTAGCATTCCATCACAGTTAAGCAACTCCTCGATACTGAGGACACAAGACAATGAAATGTATGTTGTTGCCTAAGCAAGACTCGTGTTCCATTACGGGATTATATTCACATTGGACATAATTGTTGTTCTACTGTCAGGGGGCTACAGGTGTGTTTGGGTATACCTAGCATCAGGCAATGTTGCTGACCTACAACAAGATTCTTTCTGAGTAATTACAGGGACATGTATTCCTTGATTCATACACATGATGTAATGCTTTCACATAAACATACATATGACGATTGGTGATGCACTTATACCAGGGCACATTTATTGATCCCATGTGGTGCCGGTTTTCTCAACGCTTAGGCAAGTTTTCCAAAGCAGCACTGAGTGACTGTAAGCATTTGTGTCCTTAACTGTTCTGCACGAAAGACATCTCCCCAATTATACTTTGTATGTACGAGTGGTGGAGGCCTCCCACATCAATTTTAGAAGATATAAATTATGGGCAAATACAGTACAGCCCATTAAATGACTTCACATAGGTGGCATTCAGCAGCTGTGATAACAGTTCAGCTGTGGTGGATGTGATTAATAACCATATTGTTATTTGAAGGAGTTTTACAGCTTTATGTTCATTTCTAGTAAGGGGTTTAATTTTGTGTGAATGTACTGATGTCACACAACAGCCATTACATCGTGCAAGTCTTATCCCTTGATATGTTGCATGAGCACATGTGATTGTAGCTTTGGATTTCATGGCAGTAGACATTTATTCTGCCAGTGTCATGGTGAGACTGTTACTTTGACACATGCATTGTTTCCTGTGGTGTTCACGAGTGTGCTCCAGTTCTTAGGTGGTATGTGTACAGACATACAGAGAAACCTCCCTTGACCACTTAACATTTGTATATGACTGATCTCAGATGTGCACACACGAGCATACTCATTTAATTGCCATCAGTCTGACATGCTGCTATGACATTCATTATCTGGGATCCTTTCTTAATTCACACATTCAGTTCATTTGTTTGTGACAATACCCATTGCTACCTCATGTAGCAGATACTGACAATACACAACTCTGGGAAATACATTGCATCGTAGTGTAATGTTTGCATCTGTTCTTATCTGTCTGCATAATAACTGTGTCAGGCAAGGGTGCCTTATGTAAGTGCATTATGTATGTCACAGTCTGCTCCCACATTTGTAACACCACACATACATACATATGGGATATATAACCATTAGAAATTTGAAGTGCATAATTCCCTTCACGAGTGATCCTCCTCATACATGTGTTAAGCCTATTTCTCTGGTGTACACAGTTAATACACATGTCAGTATTAACAGTGATGGAATGGGTTTGATTCTTGGAAAAGGAGATTGTGGCTTCTGAGCCATTAATATTTTCCAACATGTTATATATTGACAGAATGTATGCTTTGCAAATATCCCATAATGTATATGCTGTCCTTGTGGACTGCCATCTCAGTTCAGTATGTCAGTGACATTCATATGTGATGTCATTCCCCTCAGTTACAATGTCAACTTGTGTAAATGTGACATCCTATAATATCATGTCTGCTTTTCTTTTACCTGTATTTGTCAGGAAGTGTGACCACCATTAATTTTGGATAATTTTATTATTACAAAATTGTCTTTAACATAAGCACATTCACATCAATAATCTTACTAGATTTTGAACATTTACCGCTCCCCTCTTGCATATTTCTCTATGCATCTCTTCAGTTTCTGTGCATGTTTTCCTCAGTACACTTTCCCTGTCTGGTAACCCATGTATTGTAATTGCCTTTGTTGTTTCCCATCCCCTGTTACTTATTTCTGTGTTTATATGTATGATTTATATGCACAGAACACTCAGTAAACTTTCCCAGTCTGAGTATAGCTTGCACAGTTTGCCTTATGCAGCTGATCATGCTGTCCATTTGAGCACACTTAACAAGCTTGCCAGTAGGCAAGCTTGTTTATTGTATGTGCTTGTGCTGCTCAAAATATTTTCCTGGCCGCTAACACTGCTGCCAGCCACGAAAACTTGTTTATATTCATGCACGTGTGATAAGCAGCATGTATATGTGATTAGCACTGCTGGTCATCGCCCTAACACGTATTCTTCAATTGGGCTTCATATGAAGCCTACACAGTTTGTTCATGAATCTCTGCCAGTAACTATCAAGTTTGTAATATTTTGTAAACAACTTGCAATATCTCGGCAATCACTCAAGTTACCACAAACTGTCGGCAGTATTTTATTCATACAGATGAAAGCTTTCATAATGAGGCTAAACAGTTTTGTATGTGCTACTTAATTGTTGAGACATTTAGAAAAGCATGACATTTATGACAATATAAATATTTTATGAGCAACATTTTATAAGCAACAATTAATATCTCTTTACCTGCACTAAACAGAGGTCAAATATCAACACAGTTGTATTTGCCATTGTGTAAGCAGCTTTAAGATGAAATATTTTAATGCTTTGTATTTAGCATGGTTTTGAAATTATTAATGCAAATAGGAACAAGCAATATTTGACACCTAGAGGCGTCCGTAGGATGTAACTGCCGAAACACCTACAGGTGTCACCCAGCTGTAGTGAGTTCAGCCTAGCCAGGTTCCTTTAGAAGAGAGGGTCAAACCCTGTACCTTGTGTCTATGAGACAAACACCTTAGCCATTGTGCCAACCCTTTCTATTAATCATCTACCACTTCCGCCTTAAATCCTTCAGTATATATAATCTCCTTTGCTTTGTGGCCACTCAGATTAACTAAGTTTACAGTATAAACTAGAGTCAGAATGATATTGTACAGATTGTTTGTTTCCTAAGCTTACTGTTTTCTTTTAGAGCATCATAACAAACAGCAATCTACCTGCTTTGGTAACAGATAATGGGAGAATGATGATCATTGCTGTAAGTAGTAGTTTAACAGCTGCCTTCAGGGGTCCCTTTCAGATCAAAGTTTTATAACTTTAAATTTCATATGGCTGAGACCATATGATCTAAGTTTTAAAACTTTGAACGTTCTGAATGGAGATCTCCATACAGCACGGAACGGGAAATTTTCCCTTTTCCTCACTGCAGTGGAATCTCAGAGTTGGTATATTTAAATAGCAGGGGGTGTGGGGGGGGGGTGCAGGGGGCAGGAAAATCTTTTTGTTTTTGTTTTTCTTTCAGGTGTTCGAAGTTTTGAAACTTCAATCATATGGTATCGGCTATATAAAATTTGAAGTTTTAACACTTCGATCATCTGAAGTAGATCTGCCTTCAGACATAGATGTATAAAAATGTTTGGTGGAATGTGAGAAAGTTTTATAGCTTGTCATGTGACTGAAGTGACAATACTGAATAAGCTGATCAGAGACTAGAGAAGGTAGTAATATTGAAGCTCTTGTTTTTTCTTAGAAAAGGATTCTGCTGCGGCCATGTGTAGCTGTAAGATATCTGAGTGTTAGAAATGGATGTACATCTTTTCTACTGCTTTATGCCCAGTCTTGGAATTGCCTTTAACTGAACTGTTCCACTGGACCTGAGAACACTGTTTTGGTAATTCGGGTCCATAAATTATATTCATTTCACAGTTTAAGAGAAAGCCCTTCTGGCATATACATTTTCTTTGTATAGGCAGCTACCTCCCACCCATTGCTTTTGGTGCCTATTATACATTCTATGGTTTTCTTGATTTGCGTCTAAATTATAACCCCATTCTTTCCTTTCCACTACAGCTCCATGTATTACAGAACTATTTTTTCTTTGAGCTGTTTACCTTCTTTTTTACTCTCTCAGTGGTGGTGCTGCGGTAGCGTTGTCTCCTGACAGTAAGACGCTGTCCTGTTCGATTCTCAGCTAGAGCGTCTTCTGCGTGGAGACATGCGTGAATAGGTATATCTTCGTTGAAGGTTGTGCGTCAGGGCTGGTAACTCTGCACGTAAAAATCAACTGCCAATCATTAGCGGACCGGAGTTCCGCTGTGGCGACCCCTAACAACAACAACAAGAACAACAACAACCTTCTTTCTTTTTTTTTTTACTGATTTCAAGATTTTACTTGACAAATGATTCTTTAGCAGGAAAAAAAAAACATTTTGCTGATCAATTTATATAATATCTTGTAATCATTTCTAAAAATGGTGATTGCAAGCTATAGTGTGCTTAATGGGCGTTGTTATAGGTTACAAAACAATCTGGCCATTGGAGCTTGACACATAACATCTCCAGGAAGGTTCTGGTCTGTGTTGCAGTAATATGGCTTACTAGATTGTTAGTGCGTGGGTGAAGTGCATATGCATGACTCCTGTAACAATCTTTTGCTTTTGGTTGTTTTTTGTGGAGCTTTCTTATATATTGTTAAAACTTAGTGAATGTTAATGATTTATTTAATAAATAAGGAGTGGGAGATTGGCCTAATGGTTAAGGTGTTTACCTTACATTCACAAGGAGTGGGAGATTGGCCTAATGGTTAAGGTGCTTACCTTACATTCACAAGGTACAGGGTTTGATTCTCACATGGGGTGATTGGCTAAGCTTAAAATTCCTCACAAGCGCAGTTAAACAGGTTCATAATTTATAGTTTATTGCTAGGCTACTTATTTATTTTATTTATTGCATTTGTTTACCGGGATAGTCTGACCGGGTAGAAAGCTACCCCTTTTCAACAGAGGCCCAGGGAGAAAAGCTGCAGGAAAACTTCAGCGTTACATAAAGAGTATATTAAAAAAGGTACACAAATAATCAACACCTATACAAAATTTAAAACAGGGTGTCATCAGTTAATAGCAATGTGATGTAATGAGCTATGAAATGTAGTTGGAAATTAACTTGATGGAAGGAGAGAAAAGGAAGAAAATGGAGGATTAGTATTAAGAGGCGAGAGAGAATGTTTTAAGATATGTAGAAGGAAGAATCAGGAGAGGTAGAGGACAAGGACGAGATGTTAGACCAATAACGAGTGGTATAGTGCTTTGAAAGAATAGGAGAAAGTAAGGGGCAGGACATTTATCATCCAGGAGTTGTGCATATACACAGCCATGGATCTTTTAGGTATTGTGTTTCTGCCTTAAAAGAGTTGGCTTTTACGGTGATGTTCTTCATCTCACATTGCTGCAGTCCTAACACTTGGGGTAGTCCGCTGTCCCAGTCGGCCCGAATACCAAAGTATAAGGCTGACGTCGGTCAAGGCGCATTTGACTGACATCAGGACGCCAGGGTACAAATGCGCATGACCGACGTCATATCCTCAGTCTTTTGCCGCATGGTCCGATGCAGAAGCAGTATTGCGAGTGCAGGTTGGCGTTCTGAAATTTTCTGAAGTCGGAGTTTCAGACCGAATCAAAGTTGGCTAAGTACCCGTTAGAATATTTTGGTTTTTCTTGCCTCAGTATTTAACCGGATGTCAGAAAAAGTGAATAACTGTATTTCTTGTGGGAAACAGATACCTCATAGAGATTACCATACATTGTGTATACCTTGCTTAGGGCCTGAGCACGACGTTGTTGGCTGTCGCTCTTGTGCTAGATTTAACAAACGCACTATTAAGAGAAGATTAGATTGTGCCAGGTTAGTTTTTGGGAAGCGTTGTATATACAACATGCCGTCGGATGCTCCGACGCCCGCTTCGCCTAAAAGCGCAAAGACAAAGCAGCGAAGCCTAGGTGGAAGAACCGCCTGTCCCGGACGTCGGTTCTTTAGAGGGCTCGGTGGAGCCGGTGGTTCTACCAGAAGTTCCTCTGGATTCTCAAGGAGAGACTTTACTGTTACAAGATGTGTCCTCTCAGGAGGTAGGCCAGGCTGAAGGGGCTTCTCAGGTAGCTGTTCTCCCCTCCCTTTCTAAGGTGGTTAGGCCCTCCCCTTCTGTTTCCAAGGCTCCTTCTAGAGGCCGGCCAGGGTTAACTTCAGTGGGGGTCTCCCCTAGTTCTTCAGGGTCTCTGCCTAAGAAACATATGCTTAAAATGGCAGAAGATTTGATTACTATGATTAGAGGTTCTTTACCCCTGATAAGAGGCCTAGGGTGGAACCTGAGCTTGAGAGTTTTGAGCAGTGTTCGAGGCTTCTGAGTCTTGACTGAAGACTTGCAGGAGTATCCTCCTTATTCTGATTCTGATGTAGATGACTCTACACCTTGACTTCTCCTCCTGAGGATTTTTCTTTTCAGAGACTCTTCATTCCATGAGGGAGCATTTTAAATGGGAAGGTCAAGATTTCTCTGATTCTAGGAAAAGGCTTAGGGAATTTTGTTTCTACCCCAGCATAGGCCTTTAGCTATACCTCCTGTTCTGGATGTGGTAGAGGATGTTTTGCAGAGGCTTCCCTGAACCCTGATTCTTTGCCTCCTGCCCCAGTTAAACCGGACAGGTATTATAGGGTGCCTGAAGCTCATAAGTATCTTTTTAAGAGTCCTAGGGCAGACCGAGAAACTGTTTCTCAGGGCCCTAAAGGTGTTAAGGCTTCTGTTGTTAAAAATCCTGTTCCTTCTGATAAAGAGGCAAGGGCTTTGGATAGATGGGGGAAAAAGGTGTATACTTCTTCCACTTTAGCCATGAGGGCTTTGAATTGCCAGTTTCACATGTTGAAATACCAAAATTATCTCCTTTCACAATTGAAGTCTAAGGTGGATGCTCTGGCGGAAGGTATTGAGTGTAAAGAGTTGCAGGATTTGGTTCATGTTTCTGAACAGGTGGGTAATCCTTGCAGTGTGGTTTTGATGCTGTACAGGCCTCTTCCAGGGTGGCAGCCACTGGTTCTGTTCTTCGCAGGCACGCCTGGCTGAGGGATCAGAATTTAGCTGAACATGTAAAGACAAGGATTTTAGATGCTCCTTTACAATCTGATGTGTTATTTGGTGCGCCTGTGGAAGCAGTTTTAAAGAAAATGGAGGACAAGGCTAAGTCTATGCAGACTGTTAAAGATTTTTTGCAGGTTCAGCCTCCAAAGTTTAGTAGAAATTGGCCTACTAAGGGGTGGACTTATCCTTCTTATGATTCTCAGTCTAGGGGTAGATCTAGACGTGGTAGGGGCAGAGCTCAAGGTTCCTTTAGGCCTAGAACAGGCAGTTCGCCTGCCCAGTCTTCTGGTGAGGGCAGGGGTCAGTCCTTTCGTAAACAGACCCAATGACTTGCCTTTTCAGCTGCCAGAGCCTTCTCGTCTGGCAGCACCTTTGGGAGGAAGGCTGGCACTTTTCAAAGAAAATTGGAGTGTTATTACCCAAGACAGATGGGTATTGGATATCGTTCACCACGGTTACAGGTTTTATTTCCATACCTTGCCTCCTTTCAAAGGCATGCCAGACATTCCTCCTATACAAAGAAAAGAGGCTCACAAGCAAATTTCTCTGTTGCTCCAGATAGGGGCCATTCAGCGGTTCCTGTGCCAGAAAGGGGCCTAGGATTTTATTCTCGCCTGTTCCTAGTACCAAAAAGGGTAACACGTGGAGACCAATTTTGGATTTGTCTATCCTCAACACTTATTTGGACATTCCCAAGTTCAAAATGTTGACGTTACAACAGCTTTTACCTCTGCTGGGCAAAGATCACTGGATGGTAACTTTAGATCTCAAGGAGGCTTACCTTCATGTGCCTATCAGACTCAGTTGCAGGAAGTATCTGCGTTTCGAGCTGGAAATTCACATTATCAGTTCTCTGCATTGCCCTTTGGCTTATCTACTGCCCAGAGTATTCACAAAAGTTCTGGCTCCAGTTGTAGCTTTTTCAGGCTAAAAAGAATACAAATCTATCCTTACTTGGACGACTGTCTGATTCTGGCTCAAGAAAAGGACGAGCTTCTTCAGCATCTGGAATATGTGATAGCAGTGCTAAGATGCCTGGGGTATTCTGTGAACGAAATAAAGTCCAGTCTAGTACCCTCTCAAGACATGTGCTTTCTGGGTGTGAGACTGAATACAGCAGCCCAGATGGCCTTTTAACCCCGGACAAACAAAAGAGTCTATCCCTTTACTTCCATCAACTATCTCATCAGTCCGTGCTGACTGCAAGGACAGTCCTTCAAGCATTAGGGTTCATGGCATCTTGTATTCTGGTGCTTCCCAATGCCAAACTGCATATGAGGAAGCTGCAATGGTATCTAAAAATGTATGGACACAGCACTGCCAGGATTTGGACACTGTCATTCCAATAATACCTTGCATTCAAAAGGAATTTTTGTGGTGGGCTCAGGAATGTCACCTAAACAAGGGACTCTCTGTGACCCGGCCAGAGGCGAGTCAGATTCTAACGACAGATGCCTCAGACATAGCTTGGGGAGCTCATCTGAATGGAAAGTGGATACAGGACAAGTGGCCTGCCAGACTACAGCATCTACATATCAACATGAAGGAGATGTTAGCAGTCCAGTTTGCATTAATGGCTTTCAAGGAGTTACTTCTTCCGGGGCAGGTGTTGATTCTAACAGACAACACAACTGTCATGTGGTACATCAACAAGCAAGGGGGAACACATTCTTATCCTCTATGCAGGCAAGCAATGATTTTGTGGGAGACTGCGCTCAGCTTGCAGCTAAATCTACAGGCAAGGTTTCTGCCAGGAGCACAGAACTCCTTAGCAGATGTGTTAAGCAGGCAAATCATGGATCCCCACGAGTGGAAACTGGATCTTCATGTATTTCGACAATTGACAGTGTCCTGGGGAACTCCAGACATAGATCTGTTCGCTTCTCCACTAAACCACCAGCTGCCAAAGTTTTGCACAAAGGTTTCATCACACAGCTTGGAAAGTGGATGCTCCTTCGCTCAGTTGGGAAAATCTTCATGTGTATGCCTTTCCACCTCTGCCTCTCCTCCCAAAGGTACTCCTAAAGGTCAGACAAGACAAGCCAAGGATGATTTTGATAGCTCCAGATTGGCCTCGGCAACACTGGTACCCATTACTGAGGAATCTGGTAAGGAAGCCTCCATGGCCTTTACCTTTAATTCCACACCTTTTGTCTCAGAGGGACGGTCATCTTCTCAATGTCAAGCTTCACTCTCTTCATCTAACAGCCTGGCATATTCTGTTTTGAACCACAGCAGGTCTCAACTTCCTCAACAAGTTTTGAATGTGATTATGGAAGCCAGAAGACCTAGTACAAGGAAAGTGTATGCAGAAAAATGGAAGAGATTTTTATTTTGGAGTGCAGCAAAGGATTTGGATGTTTCTGAGCCTAATTTGAGTGTGGCTCTTCAATATCTTACTGAGTTATTGGACAAAGGTTTGTCTTTCTCTTCCATTAAGATTCATGCTGCAGCAATTTCAGCTCACTATGATTGTGACCCACCATTGTTTTCTCATCCTTTGTTCAAGCAATTTCTTAGAGGGCAAAGAATATAAGACCCCACGTAGAGCTCCTACTCCTGCTTGGGACCTCAATTTTGTGTTGGAGAAACTTACTCTACAACCTTTTGAGCCTCGGCTACTGCTGGATTGGAATACTTGTCATGGGAGACTGCTTTTTTGTTGGCCATTGCTTCTGCCAGGAGGGTTTCTGAATTGCAGGCCCCTATGGCGGTTGAGCCTTTTGATTTTTCATAAGGATAGGGTATCATTATGTACTAATCCTTCATTTATGCCTAAGGTGGTTTCTAGTGTGGCTTTAAACCAAACTATTCATTTGCCTACTTTTTATGCAGATCCCCAAAATAAGGGGAAAAGATTTTGCACACTTTAGATGTACACAGGCAGTTGCGTTATTATTTAAGCAGGACTAGGGATTTTAGGCAGTCTCAGCAGTTGTTTGTTTCTTTTGCTTTGAGTTCCCAGGGCAAGCCTGTGTCAAAACAAACTATATCTAAGTGGATTGGGTTTTGCATTGCATTCTGTTATTCCCATCATGGCAAGGAGATTCCAGCTGGGATTAGGCCTCATTCCACGAGGGCTACTGCCACTTCAACAGCATTTCTAAGGGGCGTGGCAACTAAGGATATTTTGGAGGCAGCTACTTGGAGTTCAGTGCATACTTTCTCCAACCATTACCACCTTCCTCTCTATTCTAAATCCAGGGCTGGTTTTGCCACTGCTGTGTTGCAGGGCATTTTGGCAGCTCCTGCTTCATTATAGTTTAGCCATCCTCCCTTACCTCTGCTTTGGGATTCTACCCAAGTGTTAGGACTGCAGCAATGTGAGATGAAGAACATAGTACAGTTTTGTACCTACCATAAATGTAGATGTTCAAGATCCACATTGCTGCAGTCAATTTACCTCCCTCCTTCCCTCTGTGTTTAGGGGTGGTTGTGTGGGTGGGGTTCTATTTTTGAAAATTTGTATATATTGTACATATATTAGGTACAGGAGTGTTTGGTGTTTTTTGGTTTTGGCCTTATCTTTTTAGGGTCTTCTGACATCTGGGGCAAGAAAAGACTGAGGATATGACGTCGGTCATGCGCATTTGTACCCTGACGTCCTGATGTCCGTCAAATGCGCCTTGACCGACGTCAGCCTTATACTTTGGTATTCGGGCCGACTGGGACAGCGGACTACCCCAAGTGTTAGGACTGCAGCAATGTGGATCTTCGAACATCTACATTTATGGTAGGTACAAAACTGTACTTTTCTTGGAGTGGAAGGAAGGGAGTTTCAAATTTTGACCAGGAAAGGGGAGTACAAATCAAAGGCGAGTTGTTAGCATTTGAAACAATTAATATAATTTTGTCAGTGGATCTCAGCTGTCTACATGGGCTATAAAGTTGAATATTTTTCAAACTTTGGTATTTGTCTAAATGATTGAGTTTATAGGAAGTGAGTTGGAAAAGTAAGGTAATGCCTTGGCTCTAACCATTGAAATTTTTAAGGCCATGTAATGATGCGTCTGTCACTTGTTCGTCTCTTAACACATATGACGAGGCTGGGGTTTTCATTTAGATGCTGTAATACATAGAAACACTTCGGGATGGATAGCAGCATCATAAAATATGAACAAACTAGTTAACAGACAGACCTTACATATATACATGCTTACATCTCAACAGCTAACTTCCAAATGGCAGTCATACTTGCACATGCTCAGTATTTATACATTTGTGTAAGACCTTGGATAGCTTCTTAAAGGTATATACACACACATTGATCTACATCCTCCATCTTAAAAAGATTGCTCTTTATACAAAACAATATCAAAGATAGACATGTGTTGCTATATACATTGGAAACAAAACACAATGTTCATTCCAAGTTGTTTCATATCTGCTACAGGGTTTAGAGATTCGACTATATCTCGTAACATAACATTTGGGACCAAATTTAACAACAGGGACAGCCTGCGGTGCACAACTTGTATTAGGAACTTGTGGATTCGTCATAAGAATGGGAATGTCCTCTGAAACTTTCTCTGTAATTGGAACACGGGACAATTCGCTCTGAGAGAAAGAGTCTTTCTCACAGGCTATGTGCTGTGATATAGGCTCGGACACTGGTCTCAAATGTTTATGATTCCACCAAAAGATTGCTCCTCCTGATTTCACAATGTACGAGCTTGGCTCTGGACAAGTATTCTTCATGACACCAATCCGATCATAACCTCTGGACGTTTGCATCCTTAACCACTTCTCCTTCTCGTAATGGATTGTGCGGTTTACTGGTCTTTTTGTAGTAAGACTTCTGGGTTAAACACTTTTTCAACAGATTGGCTTTCACTAACCTGTTGTTCTTGACATATGGAACCAACAATTGACTACTGATTGGTAATGTGGTTCTGGTTTGGATCGACAAAAGTCTCTGAGCAGGTGAACCAAGATGTTTATCATAAGGAACATTTCTGAGATTCAAGAGATTCAGGCAAGCATCACTATTATCTCATTTTGACTTCTCAAGTAACTGTTTTGCCCTGTGAACTGCACATTCTGCCAAACCATTTGACTGCAGGTACTCAGGGCTACTTGTGACATGAGTTTGAACTCTTGGCTTGTAAACTGCATGCCATTCTCAGCAATAACTTTGTGCAGACTACCATGGACTGCAAAGTGATGCTTCATCTTAGTAATGATTGTACTGGATGTGAGGTTAGGAAGCTGGTCAATCTCGAACCAGTTGGAGTAAGAGTCTACTAACACCAAATAATGTTGACCATTCCACTCGAAGAGGTCTGTGGCTACTGTTGACCAGGGTAGATGTTCTTCATGTTTCACTGTTGCAGTCATCACACTTGGGTTATCTGCCTGCAGGTAGCCCTCAGTCGGTCCGAATACCAGAGTCTTGGGATTTCTGCGTCGGATGCTGTCGCCTCATCCATGATGTCAGGTCGTCAGGGGTATAAAACATCCAGCCGACGCCATTACATCAGCTTTTCTTGCCGTGCGGGAGCCCAAAGCAGAAGCAGTTTGCAAGTGCCGGTCGGCAGCTACCTGAAATTTTCATTTTTCGAGTTTCAAACCTGAAGTCTTCTAAAGCTAAGTACCCCTTTGGGGATCCTTTTTTCTTGTTCTAACTGATGTCAGAAAAAGTTAACAATTGTCTTGCCTGTGGAAAGCAAATACCTCACAGAGATTTTCATTCTTACTGCGTCACCTGTTTAGGCCCAGACCACGACGTCCCTTGCTGTCGGTTTTGTGACTTGTTCAACGCCCAAACTATTCATCATCGGGCTATTTTTTTCTCTCAATTCTTTCGCTGTCATTCTCCGTATTCCGAAATGGCTTTGGTAAGCCACCCGACTACCGATCTTTTGAAAAAACGCAAAGATAAAGACAGAGACAGACTGCATAGGTCCAAAACTGCAGATGATGCTTCCATTAAGCTAGTTGGCAGTTCGCCAGTACTCAGTGAGGCGCTTTCACACCCCATTACCCACTTCTACAGATTCGCAGGCCTCTACTGAGACCCATTCGGAGTCTGGTATGCCATGAGATGCTTCTTCGACTATGGAACCTACGGATGTCTCCACCTTGGATGGGTCCGGAGCCACTGTGCAGGCACTAGATTCTGAGGGGGTATTAAGACCTTCCAATGTTCGTATCCGACTACTTCGTTAATGACTAAATCTACCGAATTTATCAGGCCCAGAGTTCGCACTACGCCTAGGAAACTGACAACCAAAGCACATTCTCAAGCTCTCATGCCACAGAAACAAATGCTTAGAATGGCTGAAGACCTTATTACTTTAATTAGGGGAAGCCAGCCTTCCCCCTCTAAAACGCAAAGAATTAATTTTCCTTCTGATTCTTCAGACTGTGATTCTGATGACTCTGACCCCTGTGATTACCAGGACATACCCTTATCTACCTATGAGGACTCAGATGCAGAGGATTCAATTCCCTCAGCCTCCCCCCCCAGAGAGCCTTTCTTTCGGTGAAACCTTGCATACCCTAAGAGAGCATTTCCGCTGGGAATGCCAGGACTACCCTCAGTCCAAAAAGAGACTCAGGGAATTTTTAGACTTGCCTCAGCATAGGCCTCTAGCTATCCCCCCTGTCCTGGATATTGTAGATGATGTCTTCATGGAATCCTGCCTTACCCCTGATACTCTACCACCTGCTTCTAGAAAGCCTGACCGATACTAGAGTACCTGGCTCACAAATTTCTCTTTAAAAATCCCACTGCAGATCCAGAGACCATTTCCCAGGGACCTAAAGGTATTAAGGCTTTTATAGCCAAAAATCCCACCCCTTCAGACAGGGATTCTAGGGCTCTAGACAGATGGGGTAAGAAGGTTTATACCTCTGCAACTCTTGCCATCAGGGCTTTAAATTGCCAGTTTCACATGTTGAAGTACCAGCAGCATATTATTGATCTAATTAAACAAAAAATATTGTTGATTCCTGATTATGCAGAAAATAAGGACTTACATGACTTAATGCATTCTGCAAACCAAGTTGGTAAACATACTTGTGTGGTTTTGATGCCTTAGAAGCATCTTCCAGGGCTGCTGTCACTGGGTCTGTTCTGAGAAGGCATGCTTGGCTGAAGGAACAAATCTTGCCAGACCATGTCAAGGCAAAATTACCTGATGTTCCATTAAATGAAGAATGTTTGTTCTGCTGTAAAGCAGAAGAAGTTCTTAAAAAGGTGGAGGAAAAAGGTAAATCCATGCAAACTGTTAAAAGAAGGAGGAAAAAGTTAAATCCATGCAAACTGTTAAAAGATTGCTTACAGGTGCAGCCACCTAGATTTAGGCATTGGTCTTCAAAAATCTGGTCCTTTCCCCCTTCCAGACCTCCTCAGCTCAAATCCAGGGGCAACAGACCACAAAGACTACAGTCTCAGGGTATGCACAGATCTAAACAATGGAGTGTTCCCTCCTCAAACACTGGGAGTGGTAAGCCACCCCCTATGGAAAAAGTTCACAATGGCTTGTCCTTAATCCTTCCCAGCCATGCCCAAGTACTTGCACCCCTAGGAGGAAAACTCGCCCTGCATGCAAAAAACTGGGAGTATATTACCCAGGGCCGAAGGGTCTTAAACATTGTATCCCAGGGATACAGATTCTATTTCCACTCTCTGCCAACCCCAAGCAGTTTGCCAGGCCTTCCTCCAAGCCAGTGGACAGAGGCCCAAAAGCAAGTACTTTCTTTTCTCAGTGTCAGGGCTATTTGACCTATACCAACAGAGCAAAGGGGACAGGGTTTCTACTCCAGGCTGTTCCTGGTGCCCAGGAAAGAGAACTCTTGGCACCCTATTCTGGATCTGTCATCCCTAAACACCTTCCTGGAGGTACCAACATTCAAAATACTTACACTCCAGCAGCTCCTTCCTGTGCTAGCCAAGGACTCCAGGCTAGTCACCCTAGACTTTTAAAAGAAGCTTATCTGCACATCCACATAAGGGAATCTTGCAGGAAATATCTACGTTTCAGGGCAGGCTCTATGCACTATCCGTTCTCTGCACTTCCCTTTGGCTTATCTACTGCACCCAGGGTATTCACAAAGTGCCTGGCTCCAGCCATTGCTTACTGCAGGCAGAGAAATATTCAAATTTACCCATACTTGGATGATTGCCTGATTCAGGCGGAGAGCCAGAAATTGCTACTTCAGCACCTGATGTTTGTAAAGAGACTCCTAACTTCTCTGGGGTATATCATCAACGAAAAGAAATCACATCTGGTACCCAGCCAAAAGATTGTGTTGCTGGGAGCAAGCTTGAACACTACTTCCCAGATGGCATTCCTCACTCCAGAAAAGCAGGTTTATTTGACAACTTTTTCAAACTAATGGCCACCCAAACCCAGCTATCTGCAAGAAAAATACTGCAAGCCCTAGGGTCCATGGCCTCATGTATTCTACTGATTCCATATGCAAGACTGCATATAAGGAAACTTCAGTGGTACTTAAAAAGTCTCTGGTGTCAACATTCCCAGGACCTGGAAACAGTGATTCCTATCATTCCTTGCCTAAGGACAGAGTTCCTTTGGTGGGCAGAGGCTTGCAACCACAACAAGGGACTCCCTTTCTCACAACCCCCTGCCATCCAAACTCTGACAACAGATGTATCAGACTATGCATGGGGGGGGCTCACATGGCAGGCAAATGCATTCAATACAAATGGAGCCCAGGACAAATTCACCTGCATATCAATCAGAAAGAAATGTTAGCTGTACAGAATGCACGGACAGCCTTCAAATACCTTATCCTGCCAGGACAACTCCTGATAAAGGCAGACAACACCACAGTTATGTGGTACATAAACAAGCAGCGGGAACTCACTCCTACCTACTATGCAGGTTAGCCATGGCTCTGTGGAACACAGCCTTAAGCAACCAAGTGCACCTGTAAGCTCAATTCCTGCCAGGCAAACAAACTTCGCTGGCAGACGACTTAAGCAGAAATCTAATGGACCCACACAAGTGGAAACTGGAACCAAACTCATTCAAACTTCTAATACACAGGTGGGGGACACCAGAGGTGGACCTCTTTGCGTCCCCCCAAAACCATCAGCTAAACAAATTTTGCAAGAGAATTCCCCACAGCCAAGCTTGGAAAGTGGATGCCCTATCCTTCACATAGGAAAATCTCTCAATCTATGCCTTTCTCCCTCTGCCCCTCCTTCCAAGAGTACTCCTCACGATCAAACAGGACAGGCCAAGGACAATCCTTATTGCACCAGACTGGTCACACCAGCACTGGTACCCACTCATAAGCAGTCTGACAGCAGTGCCACCCTGACACCTACATCAGACCCCCCTCTCTGCTGTCCCAGCAGGAGGGACATATTTTGCATCCTCAGGTGCAAACGCTGAACCTGGCAGCCTGGCTTAATCCCTGAATACATCACCAGCCCAGTACTAGGAAATCCTATTCAGAAAAGTGGAATAGATATTGTTCTTGGAGCCAGTCTCAAGAGAAGGACACAGCTGTGCCCTCCTTGCCTGAAATCCTAGATTACCTAGCAGAGCTGCTTCACAAAGGCTTATCCTTCTCATCAGTTTAAGATTCATGCCTCTGCCATCTCAGCTCATTACAATACTGAGCCACCCTTCTTCTCTCACCCTCTGATCAAACAGTTCCTGAGAGGAGCTAACAATTTAAGACCCCCAAGGAGAGCTCCCACTCCTGCCTGGGACCTTAACTTTGTACTAGAGAAGCTCACGCTTACCCCTTTTGAGCCTGCTGCTACAGCAGAGTTAAAATTCCTCTCTTGGAAAACAGCTTTACTGCTAGCCATCACTTCAGCAGGAAGAGTGTCTGAGTTACAGGCCTTTATGGCTGTGGAACCCTTCATTATCTTCCATGTGGACAGGGTTTCCCTCAGGACTAACCCATCTTTTATGCCCAAGGTGGTATCCATTGTGGCTTCAAACCAATCCATCCATTTGCCAACCTTTTTTCCTAATCCTCAGAATGAAGGGGAAAATGATCCTGCACTCCTTGGATGTGCACAGACAGCTCAGGGTTTACCTTGACAGGACTAAACTTTTCAGAAAGTCTGATCAGCTGCTAGTCAGCATTGCTACAGGGGCAGAGGGCAAGGCCATTTCAAAACAAATCATTTCTAAATGGATAGCACACTGCATCCATTTCTGCTACAAACACAATGGAAAACCTACGCCACAGGGGATCAGGCCTTATTCCACTAGGGCTACCTCAACCTCTACAGCTTTTCTCAGGGGAGTCCCTACCAGGGACATCCTGGAAGCTGCAGCCTGGAGTTCTGTACACATCTTCACCAAGCATTACCACGTGCCTATCTTTTCTAAATCCAGAGCTGTATTTGCCACAGCAGTCTTACAAGGCCTGCTAGCCAGCCCTGCTCCTTCTTGACTGCCTCCACCCTTACTCAGCTTTGTGAATCAACCCAAGTGTGATGACTGCAAAAGTGAAACACGAAGAACATAGTACAGTTGTGTACACTTGCCATAAATGTAGATGTTCGAGTGTATTCACTGTTGCAGTCCTGGTTACCCTCCCTCCAGCCCCCTGTCTTTCTATACTTTCTACCTATCCTCTTTTTTTGCCCATATCTTATGGAAATGGTACGTACTTTTTGCTGGAGGTGTTCCACACCATTTGATTGCATCCTATTTTTGGGGCTTCTGATATCTGGGACCAGAAAAACTGATGTAATGGCGTCGGCTGCATGTTTTATACCCCTGAAGACTTAACGTCATGGATGAGGCGACAGCATCCGATGCAGAAATCCCAAGACTCTGGTATTCGGGCTGACTGAGGGCTACCTGCAGGCAAATAACCCAAGTGTGATGACTGCAACAGTGAATACACTTGAACAGCTACATTTATGGTAAGTGTACACAACTGTACTTTCTGGAATATGGTTAAGCTGAAGTGGTTCCCGCTGTTGATGAGGCTTTGTACTGTTACACACTGAACAAGATGAAAGTGTTCTCTCAATGTCTTGTGACATAGAAGGAGAAAATACAAGTCCTCTCGCCTTTCTTTTAGTAGATTTGGTTCCTGGGTGACCACAATACAAGATGGTAATGTACTCTGGTTGCAAGGACTTTTGAACAATTACTTTCAGACCCCTCATAACGATAACTTTGTCAGCTAAAATCTCATCTCTGTATGGAAAATAAGGTTGCACTTCTTGAGGTAAACTAGATTGCTTTGACGGCCATCCTTGATTGATAAAGTGGTTGAGCCTTTGTAAATCTGGATCTGTGGTAGTGTGATCTCTCAATTCATCAAGACGTGTGGAAGAAACATTTCTCCCTTCCATGACTTCAACATCAAGATTCTTATTCTAGTGCCGTTCTGTGGTATTTCTGGGTGATCTAGATCAGGTATCAGCAAAATAAAGAAGTTTGCCTTTCTTGTAGATAAGATTGAAATTCTAGTTTTGTAATCTCAGCATCATACGTTGCAGTCTGGCTGGAGCTGAATGGACTGGCTTTCTCAAGATAGTGAAGAAAGTGGTGTGTTTTGATATGGATAGGTATACCATAAACATAATCATGGAACTTTGAACATGCAAATACAATTGCCAAAAGCTTTTTCTTGATCTAGGCATACTGCATCTCAGAGTTCTCGATGCAAAGATAACAGCTTGACCCTCTTATAGAATGACTACACCAAGACCAAATTTCGAAGCATTACAGGAAAGTATAACTGGCTTGTATCTGAGTGTTGGTGGACTAGCAACTCTGTTTCAGGACATCAAATGCTCTTTGGTGTAGCTCTAACCAAGACCAGGATACATCTTTACGTGTCAGCTCTCTAAGCAGTGCTGTAAGTTGGCTCAAGTCTGGAATAAACTTGCCTAGGTAGTTAACCATGCCAAGAAAACGTTGCAGGGCTTGAACATTGTCTGGAGCTCGCATCTCAAGAATGGCTGTTTGCTTTGAAGGTTCTGGTCATAACCCTGTAGTCGTAAATAAATGACAAACATAAGTAACTTCTTGTACCCTGAATTTGCATTTGTGTGAGTTGAGCTTAAGATTCACTTGTCATTCCCTTTTTAGAATTCTTCTGAGGTTTCTGTCATGTTCAGCTTTATTACAACCTTT
Organism: Protopterus annectens; assembly: GCF_019279795.1. Taxonomy (NCBI): domain Eukaryota; kingdom Metazoa; phylum Chordata; order Ceratodontiformes; family Protopteridae; genus Protopterus; species Protopterus annectens. The sequence continues at coordinate 164,294,431 of NC_056745.1, read as the reverse complement.
TACTAGTTTGTCTACTATGATAGAACAAGGATACCTAGGAAAACTTGCAGAATGTATCTCAAATGGCATTCTCAAAAATCTGTACCTGCCAAAAGGAGTACTGAAAGTAACGAGCACTGATGATTTTTTGCAAAACTGAATTTGCCAAAATGAACTCTTTGCATCTAAGACAGAAAAAACAATGGCATTTGGCATCAAGGCTGCAACTTCTTCAACTGTGCGCATTGGATGATGAGGTCTTTTAAGTGCTTTGTTCAAATCGTGTGGAACAATACATATTCTATTGTCATCTGAACGTTTCGTATGAGCTACCAGCATGGAAGATACCCATTCAATCGAAGTTTCAGCTGGACAAATCACACCTTGTTGCACCATTTTATCTAACTCGGCTTTAACTCTGACCTGCATGGCTATTGGTACTTTGTATGCTGGCCGGAGAACTAGACTGACCTCTGGGTCTAACTTCATGGAGTACGTAAGTGGAAGTTTGCCTAGTTTGTCTTCGAAAAGATCAGCATAGGTAGAAAAAATGTGCTGGGCAAAATTTAAAGTAGAGGTTCTTTAAGCTAATGTGGTGGACTTCCTCATTAAATTAAAGCAGTCCCATTTTCAAACTGTCTCTGAGCCCTAATAATAATGACTGAATGTGCCTCTTGACCACATAAAATAGTAAGTCAAAGCTTCTTCCAGCAGAGTAACATGAAAGCGCTATTTAGCCTTTGGTTTGAATTTCTTCACCTACATAAGTAACAAGCTTTGCACACCTTGCCAAATCAAGCCTTTCACCATGACACTCTAGCAAATGTTTCTGCAGATGTAACATTGCATTTGGTACCTGTGTCAGCTTTGAGCTCTATGGGTTTGCCATTTATCTGAACAGTACAAAATACTTATTTCTTTGCCCTTTAGTCTATTGCATTGACTGTTTCATGAAGCACTGACACACCATCAGCATAAAGAGTAGTATTGCCATTGTCTAACTGATCAACTCATTTCTTAAAATATTCCCGTTTAGTAAAAGAATGTGGGCCTAAAACCTTTTGAAGTGATTCCATTTATTACATTTGTAGCATTGTTGACTAAAAGCTAAACATTTTTCCTTTTTAGATGCATGGCTTCCACCTTGCATGTCCTCCCTGCGGTTGGGTGGGCGTTCAAAAGACATGCGTAAATGGGCGTGCCTTCGTTGAAGGTTGGACGTCGAGCTGGCACCTCAGCATTCGTGAAAATCTACTGCCAATCATTAGTGGACCGGAGTTCCACTGCGGTGACCCCTAACCTAAAAGCCGAAAGACAACAGATTCATGGCTTCCACCACAGTTGAGTTAGTTGGCAATGAAACTAGGCAGGGGCCCATGCTTTGAGTTTGCTTACTCACTCTTATGCTTCCCTGAAACTGTGCGAACTCTGGAATTTGCTGGAAAGTTCTGGGGTTTACCAGTGAGTGCTACAGGGGCTACAGTTGCTGCCATGTGCTTGGGCCTGTTTCTTTTGACCACGTGCTGCATACTATCAACATAAGCTTTATCACTGTGCCTTCTAGAGATATTCTCATTTGTAAGCATATTTGTGTGCTTTTCTGTGAGCTCGTATATCTGACAAATTTCAGTGACCTTATTCAAAGTTAAATCACTGTCACAAAGCAAAATCTTCCTCACAGCATCATCCTTTGTGCCACACACAAGTCTGTCCTTTATCAACTCATCCCTTAAGTCACAAATCTGCACGTTTTAGCTTTATTTCTCAGGTCAGTTATATATGCTCCAAAAGTTTCACCAGGCTTTTGATCCCTTGTGTAAAAGAAGTGCCTTTCCATTGTAACATTTGTCTGGGAGTTGCACATTTTTCTAAATTTACATTTTAAGCACTCTGGGTCCTCCCTTGACTCAGCTGGTACAACAATATGACATTTCTTCTTGTCTCCTGTATAGATAGCAGGTGCATACACAAATGAACATTCTCTTTCTATAGCTTCTGACCCAGCTCAATTAAGTAGAATAAATGCCTTTGTATGGTCATCTTTATCAGAAAATTCAGCCTGTATGAAAATGTCGTACTCTTGCTCAAGCACTCTCCAGTTCTCAGCAGTATTGCTGTCAAACACAAGTGCACTGGGTTTTCAAAATCCGTCTGTCATGCCCACAAAGTATACACAAACACATGTAAAATATGGCCTTTGTAATTATGTACGAACAAACTGTTCTGTGAGCTTGTAACAACATTTAAATGCACAGTAAACTCTCCGAAATAATTTACTTTGTGAAATATGCTTTATAATTGCTGTACTCTGCGAAATATGCTTTGTAATGGCTGTAATTTGCAAAATAGTTTTACTGTAACACTGCACAAACATTTCTGCACAAGCATTCTAACACTTTATGCACTTCTGATAACTCTGATATCTTTGCTTAATGCAAAAAATGCATGCTTTGCGAAAATGCGGTCGTTTCCCCTTATTTTATTCATTTTATTGCAATTCTGACATTATTTCAAACATTTTCCGTAGTAATTTGAATATTTTTATCAATATCGTACATATTGGTTTATGCAAATATCATATCTGATGTCAATCTTCATTCATTCATGACATTTGGGTTTCGGTTCCGACCTCTGAACCGACTCGGCCGGTATAACTTGCGCCAGCCGAAAAACTCTTGAGCTAAAGGTATCCATCGTGCCTCTCTTCCCTTCCCCCAGATCGCATTTGCCGTGTAGAGTTTCAAGACGCATCAGGCCTGCTCTCAAGCCAAGTGTTATATTTTTTCACTGTTTTTCGAAAATTTTGATACTTCTCTATCTAAAAACCTCTTGTTAGTCTTGGTTGCGCTTCTATGTTTAGCTTATTTTGGTGTGTGTGCATTTTTTCTCCTTGTTACCCCCTTTCTGGTATTTCTTCATATCATAGCTGGTAGAGTTCCGTCCCTTCCCTCTTACCTCTAGGTAAACTCTAATACCATTGTTGGTATTCTTCCCTTCCTCTTACTCTTCTGGGTACACCTGTATTACCATTGTTGGTATTTAAAAAAAAAAAAAAAAATCTTCCTCTGTTACTGTGTGCGCTGTGATCGCGTGAAAGACTATCTATCTGGTGTTTTGTACTTGTTAAAATGGCTGACATAAAAGGTACTATTGGCTTTAAACCGTATGACAAATGTGGCAGGAAGATGTTTAATTCCGATGGGCATCTTTCCTGCATATATTGTTTAGCAGTCTCACATTTACAGGTCCAACCTCCGTGCGAGCTCTGTAAGGGCTTTAGTGCCCGCACCTTAGCAGAGTGTAGGAATAAACTAATTTTCAAGGGTTTATTAAAACCCCCTTTTTCGGAGGCTTTATTTGAAGCAGAGGTGTCAAAACCTCCTAAAAAAGAAATAAAGAAAAGGAGCCACTCGGTCCTGACGTCTTCTCATTCACTTGAACCGAAAACGTGTAAAGCCCAGGTTCATACTGAACCGAAGACTAACCAGCCGAAATTGGCACCATCTATCTCGGCACTGAAGCCCAAGACCCCTTCCACGGTGCCGTCCTTGACCATGGAACCGACTATGAAAACTGCCACAGTACTGACCCATACCATGGTACCACAGACTCTCTCAGCATCAACAATAGCTTCTCCCTTAAAACTGGTCACTCCCCCTCCATCACAACCTTCGGTCATTCAGCCATTGTGCCGAAGGTGAAATCGCTAGCGAGGACTTTATATTCCCCGTCCATTGACCCCTTTGTTGGACAGCAGCTCAGCCCATTTATTGACTGGCCGGAATCTCCATTGGGAAGGTCCATTCATTCCACCAGGAGCCTTTTGGAGCTTGATCTAATGAGACTTGTGGACCAGCTCTTAGTGGCCAGAGGCATTCCAACCCCATCTAGGACCTCACTTCCACCTGGAGCCGAGGTTTTTTCTCCACAGACACCATCTTGTCTTCCTCCATCAACCTCACCACAGGATTCAGACCCCTTGATGCCGACACCTCTCTCGGTGCCAGCTTCTTCTGTTTCATTGGTGGATCTCACCGTGGTTCCAGAACCTACTCTGTGGACCTCAGCTCACTTGGAGCTGGCCCGCCCTTGGGACCGTGACTTGGCTGCTGGCACTGGGATCCCTAGTTCGGCACATATTTTTTTTCCATGATGCCGTCTAGGGTTCTGATTGTTTTGACAGTTTTGAGTCCTCTCGTGGCTCCTTCTCTGGAGGTGGGGTTGCTGGAGCAGTGTGTGACCCCAGTTCCGAGGTTGTCTTTCTCTGTTCCGGGCTTCCATCCCTCTTTGGGAGGTCTTGCCTTCCAGTGTATGGAGAGAGTGCTCGCCTCATCAGGCTCACAGTTGACAACCTTAAAGCCAGAATGTCATATATGTGTCCTCTGGATCGCAGCTGTCACAGTCTGCTACACTGAGGCAAAGGGCACAGGAGTAGAAAGATACCTTACCACAGGGTACCTTCTCTTCAGAGTCATTTTCAGACCTTCCCCCTGATGAGCCACCCCGTAAAAGATTGTGCAAGAAGAAGCATGTTGATTCACCTGAGGAATCTCTCACCGAAGATATGGATTAAGGGTCCCCACAGTCGCCCACTAAAGATGTCTCCTTTGGAGACATACTAGAGATCTTAATACAGAGGTGTGACTGGAAGTCCACCAACCCTTCCTAAGAGGAATCCGTATTCTTGCAGGCTTTTCATGCCCGACCCTGTACTCCCTGGGTGACCCGCCTGCAGATGAGTTGGTCAAGGTCATTGCGCAGTGTGCTTGGAAGGCCCCTGACATCATTGAGCCAATCCCCCGGAGACCTAACAAAATAACCCCCCCCCCCCCCGAAGATCAGTCCCACTGGTCTAAGGGTTTGGCAGTAGATGCTATGGTGGTGGCGGCGGCCATGAAAAAGGAACTTGTAGAGGAGAGTTCTACTGTCCATTCTCTAAACAGAGAGTCTCATACTTTGGACAGATTAGGGGGTTTATGCTTCAATGACCTTTGCCATACGGTCATTGAGAGGGAAGCAGGTTTATGCTTCAGTGACCTTTGCCATACGGTCATTGAGTTATTTGACACATTTTAGCCATTTTCAATGGGACCTGATCACAGAACTCTCAGGGGCCTTAGCAGTTGATTGCACGTACAACAGAAGGGGTGACCAGAGCAGTGGGTGCAGGCATTGTCATGAGAATTCATGCCTGGATGTGATTGTGCGACTTTTGGACCCCTTCAAGTCTTCCTTCGTCACCGCTCCCATTGATGATTCTTCTCTGTTTGGCATAAAATTAAAGACATGTTAGCCAGGTGGAAGGAGGATGGAAAGACTCTGTCTGCTGTGGGCGTACATTTTTCCACCCCTCAATGATCCTATTCCAGGAATCGGAGAAGTGGAAAGATGTGGTTCAGGAAGTCCCAAGGGCCTTTCGTGACACGTGGTGTGTTTTCCCCCCCGGGGCAGAGAGGGTAACTCATCAGGAAGATGCCCCTCCCGTGGCAGAGGGGGCCCAGGTAATCAAAGTTCCAGGGATTCCTTATCTGGTGTAACCCTATCAGTGATCCTGAAGAGTGGGCTGATTACTTGCCTCTGGAAGCAGTCAGAGGACGATTTCTCTCTGCACCACCAAGTCTGGTACTCAATAACATCATATTCCTAGGTGCAGGCAATAATTTCCAGAGGTTACTGTATCCCCTTCGATCTTTACCAGAGGCCGCAAAGGTGAATCCCCGATGTTCAACCCAGTCAGAGGGAGGCAGCAGCTCAAGAAATTCTAAAGCTGCTCGAAAGAGTTATCCAAAAAGTCCCACCAGACCAAATAGGATCCGGATTTTACTCGAGGTTCTTTTTAGTGCCAAAAAAGACAGGGGACTGGAGGCCATTTCTGGACTCATTATCTTGAACAAGTTTGTCAAGCAGGCAAAATTCCGGATGGTCACGGTTCAGTCTGTCCTTCCATTTCTGGAAAAAAGACGATTGGATGTGCTCGATAGATCTTCAGGATGCATATTACCATATAAAAATGGACAAATGCTCCAAAAGATATCTCCGCTTCCGACTGGGAGCCAATCATTACCAATTTCAAGCACTGACCTTTGGTCTCTCCACAGCCCCCAGAGTGTTCACCAAATGTATGGCAGTACTAACAGCTCACTTGAGACTGCAAGGATTCGGGGTGTTTCCATATTTAGACGATTGGCTCCTTACTACCCCCACAAAGCATCTAATGCGTCACGCCTTGCACTACACCCGACAACTGACAGGGCTCCTAGGTATCTCAATAAATAAAGAGGCAAAACTGGTACCCACTCAAAGCTTAGAATTCATTGGAGCAACATTCAACAAAAGATCCTGTCTATTCGCCCTTCCTCGCCACAGATTACAAAGGTTAAGGTCTCCGCTCCAAGCGATACTCTCTCAGAACACAGTTCCAGCTCTCTTACTCCTTCAACTACTAGGGTCAATGGCAATGACAATTGCTCTAGTTCCCCTGGAAAGGCTCGACATGACGCTGCTCCAGTGGCTTCTAACGTCTCAGTGGTCTCTGTTAACACATCCCATGTCTCACCCAGTCCGCCTAACAAACCGTTGCAAGCAGGATCTGAATTGGTGGATAAAGCCAGAAAAGGAGTTATGGAGTTGCCTCTTTTTCACCCCCTCAGCCCAAGGGCGTAGTGACCATGGACGCATCCCTGATGGGGTGGGGCATTTTCAGGGAAAGACGGTCCAAGGCACTTGGTCCCCCTTAGAGGCCAATTTGCATAGAAACGTCCTAGAACTGAGGGTGGTGCTTCTGGCATTGCAAGCATTCCAGTCTGCCCTTCTGTTGGGGACAATTGCTATCCAGTCAGACAACATGTCCGTTTTCTGGTGTATCAACAAACTGGGAGGAATCAGATCCTACTCATGTCAGAAGCCATGAGAGTATGGCAATGGACGATAGCCTCCAATCGCTTTTGATAACAACGCACATTCCCGGGAATTCCAACGTGATTGCGGACTATAACTGCACAGATGCATTCTCCTGCCTCACGAGTGGTCTCTCAATCCCATGGGAGCAACGGAGGTTTTCATTGTTGGGGTTAGCCTTGCTGCGATCTGTTTGCATCTTCCATGAACCACAAATGCAGCAGCTACATTGTCATAATCTCCCCTCAGGGGGAGTCCCCGAGGGATGCTGTTATACATGATTGGCCCCCGGGACTGCTTTATGCCTTTCCTCCTTTTCTCCTGATACCACAGTTTTTTTTTAAAGAAAGCACAACAGTTGAGAAGCAAAGTAATCCTCATTGCACCGTATTAACCCCAGTAAGTCTGGTTCCTCTTTCTTTGGCCTTACCTAGTTCATTGCCCGTGGACTCTGGACCCGACTCTGGGACTGCTTTCTCATCCACAGGAGCTGGTTCATCCTAACTTACCAAGTTTCAAGCTGACCACTTGGTACCTCCACTTCCTGTAATTGCCAGGCAGAATAATCTATCGTCCCCAGTACAAAGGATACCTCTGGCTTCCCATAAACCGTCCACCAGGAAAATTTATCATAGTAAGTGGAACAGATTTGTAGTCTGGTCTCAAGAAAAATGACTTGACCCCTTTTCAGCCCCGATTTAAAGTGTTGGAATATTTGTCAACCTTACTCCATTCAGGAGCCTCAGCTTATACTATCAGAGTCCATTTAGCAGTTCCTTCAAATTTCCATAATGGCTTTGACGATTTTTCTTTAATATTTCACTATCTCTGCAAAACCTTTTTAAAGGGAGTCATGCATTTAAAACTGCCCTTTAAAGAACCCATTGAACCTTAGAGTTTGATGTTAGTTCTACAAACTTTGATTCGCCAACTCTTTGAGCCAGCACCCACCTGTTATATAAAATTTTTATCTTAGAAGACCTTATTCCTGGTAGCCATCACTTCAGCCAGGAGAATATCAGAATTACAGGCCTTGTGTTTTAAGCACCCATACATAATTTTTCACACAGAGAGAGTATCCCTTCGGACTAACCCCCCCCTTTCTACCCAAGGTTGTCTCATATCCAAATATTAATCAATCCATTGACCTGCCAGTTTTCTTCCCAAAATTTCCAAACAAAGGAGAATATTGTTTGCATGTATTGGATGTACATACACAATTACGTTTTTACTTCGGACTAAATCTTTCAGAAAATTGGACCAATTATTTCTGTCTTTTTCAGGGCCTAACATGGGAAAGTCAGTTTCTAAAGTCACTTTGGCAAAATGGTTAAGAGATTGCATCACCTTTGTTTATCAACAGAATCAAATGAATTTATCAGCTCAAGTCAAGGCTCATTCCTCCAGGTCAGTTTCCACTTCAGTAGCCTTTCATTCAAGAGCCTCTGTAGATGACATTTGCGCAGCAGCTACTTGGGCTACCCCTCATACCTTTATCAGTCAATACAAATTGGACATGGTCTCCAGGGGAAGAGCATCCTTTAGCTCAGTGGTGCTTAGGAATATCCTTCTATAGGGTCTCCCAGGACATAAAGTAGCTAGGGACTCTGTCCCAACTGTCCTGAATAAATGAAGATTGACAACATCGGATAAAGAAGTTATGTTCTTATCATAATGTTCCATGTGTGTTGTCAGTCTTCATTCATTCTTGACATCCCACCCTCCTATCCCCCTCCAAAGACTCCTGGAGGTCTGGAACTGCTCCTGGCTATGTGATAGGGCATTTGCTCAGACAAAGCCTCTGCTTTATTACTCTTTCTTTATGGGCAAACTTTATCTGAAGGGAAGAGAAGAGAGGCAGTATGGTTAACCTTAGCTTGAGAGTTTTTTGGCTTGCACGAGCTTGTTATATCGGTCAAGTCAGTTCTGAGGTTGGAACCGAAACCCAACTGTCAAGAATGAATGCAGATCAACAGCACAGAGGTAACGTTATGGTAAGAACATACATTCTTTTTAGAATGTTCTGTATGGCCTGTTTCATATTATGTGAAAAAGAAATGGTGCTGAGCATGTTTTAATACCTAAAATTTGTTTCTGATGTGTTTTGCGAAGTTTGCACATTTTAGGGATGATTCACTCCTTTATATTAGCTGTTTGTCTCTGTGTCTTACTTCTACATCCCATTTTGACACCATGTCACTCGTTCGTCTCTAACACATATGTCAAGAAGTCTGGAGTTTTTGTTTAGATGCTTTATTACATAGAAACACATCAGGATGGCAGTCAGACTTGCACATGCTCAGTATTTATACCCTTGTGCAAGCCCTTTGATAGCTTCTTAAAGGTATATACATACATATTGATCTACAGTGTCCTATAATGATAATCGATGTAAATTTTTCCCACCTTATTTTAGCACTGTTCCAAGAGGGAAGGTTCAGTGGACTGTAAATCCAAGGTCGAAGCAGTATAAAGTAGTATAGGGTTGAGAAGGGAACTGAGCACTTTTTCTGGTGTTAGCTGTGCGGTATTGTTTGACTCTGTAGAAATAATTTAGCTTTTGCTGGATGTTTTTTTTACTTGTTTTATGTGATTTTCAAATTTTAAATTTTCATCAATAGTGACTCCTAGAAGCTTAGTTTGACTTACAAGTTCTATATTGATGCTCTTAGAAGATTAATTATGAGAGATGTGTGGGCTTTTCTGCTTATGTGGCGCCTTTTTGTTTTAGACAAAGTATTAAATCCATTGAAAAACTTCCTTGGAGATATGTCAGACCATTGAGGTAGGTTACTTTACTTCTCATTTAATTATGTTTGGTCACCTAACTACATGCCTTTGATGCTGAACCATACCCCAGTTAGTCCATTCAGTCCTCCTACTACACTTTTTATTTATAGAGAAGGGGTCCCAAACAACCCCTGCTGTGACACGGAGCAAAACCCTACTTTTCAAAAAAGAGAGTGACTACATGGCTTACTATGTAAGACTGCCACTATTCCTCCCCTCCCCATTATTATCTGCTCAGGCAGGTATCTGGCAAAATGCTGCTGTGACCCATCAAGTAGGACCTCCCTGTCTAGGGAGGGAACAACCCAATTGTTTATGTCAAGTAAGACTGCCGTTCCCCCCACCTTGAGAGGCAAAAGATGGGAGGGAGGATCATGTATATGATGCATGGGCAGGGAATACCTACCTGTGAATATCAAGTGGGATGTTATAGGCATCACCTCTCCCATGCCAGATTGATTATGTCCTCCCACACTGCCAGCACCACAGCAACCTGCCAACAACTAGAAAACATTCCTCAGCCTCCATCAGAGTACATCTCAAGTTACAGCTGACATTTCTAGTCCTTGGCCCTTGGAGATTAGCAAGCTGACATAAACTGATGTTCTTCGTGTTTCACTGTTGCAGTCATCACGTTTGTGTTATCTCTGCTGGGTAGCCTTCAGCTGGCCTGAATACGAGAGTAAAGGATTTCCCCTCCTTTGCCGGCTGTTCAGAGACAGTGGCTTATGTCAGGTCATCAGGGCTATAAAGGGTGACAGCTGACATCATTACATCAGTCTTCCTTGCTAGAGTGAGGAAAACTATCTAAAGCGAAGTACCTCATTGGGGAACATTTTTTTGATTTTAACTGATGTCAGAGAAAGTCAATAATTGTCTCAGTTGTGGAAAGCAGATACCACACCGAGACTTCCATTTCTCTGCATCACTTGTTTAGGCCCAGACCACAACGTCCCCGGGTGCCGATTCTGTGCCCTGTTTAATGCTAGAACCATACGAAGGAGAGCTGAAATTGTAGCTAGGCATTTTAGTGAGTCTTTTTCTTAACGCGATATGGCGTCGGTCTCTCAACCAGCTACTGGCTTACCTAGAAAAAAGAAGGAAAAGGATAGAGATAGGCCTCTAAAAGTTAGGCCCTCAAACGACTCCGGTCAAATGTCTGGTATTATTCAACTCATTGCTACAGCTGAACTCAGTGAGGCACCTTCGCAGCCCCTGATGCCAGGGAGGAACCGTCACAGGCCTTTGTTCTGGATCTGGTACACCACTGGATCCACCTCCCTCTGCCGGTATGTTACTGCTTCCTCACGCAGTCGGGTTTGGAGCCGCTTTGCAGGCACTGGCTTTCGCTGAGACTCTACTGACTACCAAAGCCAGACTCAGACCAGCAACAACCCCGCCAGTTAAACTTACTTTGTGTAAGACTACCGATCCGTCCAGGCCCAAGCCTAAGACTATTCCCAGAAAGGTCCCTCCCCAAGGACCCAGCCACTGACCTACACCTAGCCAGCCTGCTAGTCAGTCGCGGCAACTGCTCAGAACAGTAGAAGACTTGATGACTCTTATTAGGGAAAGCCAGTCCCATCCTCTTACCCCAGCCAAAAGAAAAAGGTATGCCTCGCCTGAGGTCCTCTGACCAGGAATCAGAAGAATTTGTCCTTGAGGAGTCAGACATGGAAGACCAGCCCTTAGCTGCATTTGAGGGCTCTGATGCTGATGACCCCATTCCGTCCGCCTCCCCCTCGAGGACCTTTCTTTTGGGGAAACTTTAAATTCCCTCAGAGAGTACTTTCAGTGGGAGGCCCAAGATTACCCTCAATCTAATAAGAGAGAGTTCCTTGACCTGCCCCAGCATAAACCTCTGGCCATTCCGTCTATCCTGGATGTAGTGGAGGATGTTTTTCTAGAATCTGCTCTTTCTCCAGATTCTCTTCTCCTAGCACCCAGAAAACCAGGCAGGTATTACAGGGTGCAGGACACCCACAAATATCTTTTCAAGAACCCTTCTGCAGACACTGAAGTCATTATTCAAGGACATAAGGGAGCTAGGGCAAGCTCATCTAGAAATCCCATTCCAGCTGACAAAGAAAGCAGAGCTTTAGACAGAATGGGAAAAAAGGTATACACTTCAGCCACTTTGGCTGTAAGAGCATTCAGTTGTCAATTCCATATGCTAAAATTCCAGCAAAATGCCCTTGAACTGATTAAGCAAAAGTTATCTTCCATTCCTGACAATAATACTACTTGAGAATTAACAGACCTCATACAGTCTAGCTCTCAGGTAGCCAAACACTCCTTGCATTGTGGTTTTGATGCCTTTGAAGCTTCTACCAGGGCTGCAGTCACAGGCTCAGTAATCAGAAGGTATACCTGGTTAAGGGAGCAGCCTTTGCCTGACCAGGTAAAATCCAAACTGCTAGACACCCCCTTAGAGAAAGACCATTTATTTGGACCTAAAGCGGAGGAGGTCATTAAGAAAATGGAGGACAAAGCCAAGTCCGTGAAAACTGTTAAGGACTTTTTACAGGTGTAGCCTCCCAGGTTCAGCAGAAACTTGCCCACTAAACACTGGTCCTTTCCCTCTCAGACAAAACCAGCCCAGAGAAAGGGATGCAGAGATGGAACTCCTAGGCATCAGTCCCGTATCCAACAAAGACCCGGGCAGTGGTCCACTGCAGCTCCTAGGCAAGGGATTTCTAAACCAACTCCTTTCTCCAAGGACTCTCAATGGCTCTCTCCCCTCTGCCCCTCAGGTCACCCAACAGGCAGGGAGGAAGACTTTCCCTCTTCCTAGAAAACTGGCAGCCCATCACCTCAGATCTAGGTGTCCTAAAAATTATTACCAGCGGGTACAGATTCTATTTCAAGGAGAAACCAAAAAGGTCAGGTTGCCCAGACATCCCTGCAGATCAGAGGACAGAAGCTATTCACCAGATCAGAAAGTTTCATGCCCAGGGTGCTGTAGAACCTGTCCCAAAGGAACAGACCGGAAAAGGATTTTATTCAAGACTGTTCCTATTTCCCAGAAAAGAGGGCACCTGGTACCCTTTCGTAGACCTCGCCACACTGAATCTGTCCCTCCTGGTTCCAAAATTCAAGATGCTGACTCTACAATACTATGCTCCTGCCACAAGCCTGGCTAGTGGCCCTAGATCTGAAGGATGCCTACCTGCATATCCCTATCAGACAGTCCTGCAGGAATTACCTAAGGTTCAGAGCAGGGTCCCAACACTTTCAGTTCTCTTCTCTGCCCTTTGGCTTATCCACTGCTCCTAGAGTCTTTACTAAGTGCCTGGCTCCAGACATTGCATTTTGCAGACAGAAGGGCATACACATTAACCCCATCTCGACGACTGCCTCATACAGGCAGAAACCAAGGAAAACTCCTGCAGGACCTCTCCTTTGTGCAAATCCTACTAACCTCTCTGGGATTCACCATTAACTGGGAAAAGTCCCATCTACAGCCCACACGAAGGATTGCCTTCCTGGGCACCCTTCTAGACACCTCAGCACATATGCCCCCCCCCCACCACCACCAGAAGCAGGCCTTCCTACAATCTTACTTCACCCAGCTGGCCACAAAACCCACCTCACTGCCAGAAAAATCCTGCAAGCCCTGGGATACATGGCCTCCTGCATCCTGCTGGTACCCCTTGCCAGGCTGCACATGATAAAATTGCATGGAATCTCTGGTTCCTGCACTCCCAGTCACTGGATCCAGCACTCCCAGTCACTGGAACACCAACTCCCCCCGATTCCTTGTCTGGGGAAGGACTTCCTATGGTGTGCTGAGGCTTGCAACCTAAACAAGGGTCTTCCCTTTGTCCTTCAGCCACACAGCCAAACCATAACCACAGATGCCTCAGACATTGCCTGGGGAGCTCACAAAGGAACACTGTGAACTCAGGCCTTTTGGAAACAGGAGATTCAGGGTCTCCATATCAACCTGAAAGAAATGCTAGCAGTGCACAGAGCAATTCTAACCTTCCAAGAACATCTGTCACCAGGAGTCCTTTTAATCAAGACAGAGAACACAACTGTCATGTGGTACATCAACAAGCAAGGGGGCACCCATTCTTACCTCCTATGTCGCTTAGCTATGAAAATCTGGCAGTGAGCCTCAAACCTGGGACTGCACCTGATAGCACAATACCTTCCAGGGAAACAAAACACCCTGGCAGACCAATTAAGCAGACAACTCCTGCATCCACATGAGTGACAGTTGCACAGGAAGACCTTCCTTCAGATCAGTCAAATCTGGGGGAAACCAGACCTAGACCATTTTGCAAACCACCAGAACTACCAGCTAACAAAATTTTTCTCAAGAGAGTTTCACCCAGAAACTTAGAGTGAATGCCCTATCCTTTCATTGGGGTAGCCTGTTTGTATACGCTTTCCCACCATTGCCTCTGATACCCAGGGTGCAGCTCAAGATCAGAGATGAAGGACCAAGGGCCATCCTAATTTCCACAGACTGGCTGAGGCAGCACTGATACCCCATGATGCTCAGTCTGAGCAGGTGCCCTCCCATCCTCCTACCCTGCTCCACAGACCTTCTCATACAACAGAGAGGCAAGCTACTGCACCCAGGCCTGGCCACTCTCAAGTTAACAGCATGGTTGATTCCTCAAAGGCAAATAACACTGCGGCCCTCAGCAAGCAAGTGTTAGACATTATTAAGGAGGCCCATAAACCCAGCACCAGAAAATCTTATTCCGCAAAATGGAAAAGGTTCACCTGCTGGTGCAGCAGCAGAGGCGCTGACAGCACCAGTGCCACTTTAACACTGGTTCTGGACTACATGGCAGAGCTTCTAGTAAAGGGGTTGTCCTACTCCTCTATCAAGACTCATGCTGCAGCTGTCTCAGAGTATGTCCAGGCAGAGCAGCCCTTGTTCTCTCAGTACCTCTTAAAACGGTTCCTCAGAGGTGTGACTCACATCAGACCACCTAGAAGGCCACCTGCACCAGCTTGGGATTTTAACTTTGTTTTGGAAAAGTTGACTCTCCCCCCTTTTGAACCAGCATCCTCAGCAGATCTCGAGTACCTCTCTTGGAAAACTGCCGTATTACTAGCAATCACTTCTGCCAGGGGGATATCTGAGCTCCAGGCCTTAATGGCCACTGAGCCCTTCATCATCTTCCATGCAGACAGGGTCTCTCTGAGAACCAACCCCGCCTTTATGCCTAAGGTGGTCTCTGAGGTAACCCTGAACCCATTCACCTACCTACTTTCTTCCCAAAGCCTACCAATAAAGGAGAAAGAATTCTGGATACCTTGGGCGTACACAGACAACTGAGATTTTACCTTCACAGGACCAAATCAGTCAGGAAAAACTGACCAGCTCCTGGTTTCGTTTGCCCCTGGAGCATTACTAAGCAGGCCATTTCCAAATGGATCATTGCATATATTTCTGCTGTGCCTTCCATGGAGAGAGTCTTCCCAAATCCATCAGGTCTCACTCCACTAGAGCAGCCTCTACTTCCACAGCCTTCCTGAGAGGGGTTCCTACCAAGGATATCCCGGTGGCTGCTACATGGACATCTATCCACACTTTCACTAAGCGCTACCAGCTGGTACATTCTCCAAAACCAGGACAGGATTTGCATCTGTAGTCCTGCAGGGCATGCTAGTATCCCCATAATTTACATAACATGTCTCCACCCACTTCCTCAGCTTTGGGAATCTTCCCACAAGTGATGACTGCAACAGTGAAACATGAAGAACATAGTACAGATGTTCATCGTGCATACAGCTGCAGTCATGACAGATGGGTTCTCCTGCCGTCAGGTGGGTCCTCAGTCGGCCAAATTCCAAAATCTAGGTCCGGCGTCGCTTCCTCCCTGACGTCAGTGCGACAGGGGTATAAAAGAACCAGCCAACGCCATTTTCTTCAGTCTTTCTTGCTGCGCGGTGCCCGAAGCAGAAGCAGTTCGCAAGTGCCGGTCGGCCAGCTCCTGAAATTATGAAAATTTTGCAACCGAAGTCTTCTTGAAAGCTAAGTACCCCGTTGGGGAAATTTTTCTTGCCTCAGACCGATGTCAGACAAAGTTAATTAATTGTATTTCATGTGGGAAGCAAATACCGCATAAGGATTTTCATTCCCTCTGTATTCCTTGTTTAGGCCCAGACCACAACGTCTCGGTCTGTCGTTTTTATGCTACATTCAACAAACGCACCATTAAGTGTCGGGTGGAGTTCGC
Source organism: Protopterus annectens (assembly GCF_019279795.1). Lineage (NCBI taxonomy): Eukaryota > Metazoa > Chordata > Ceratodontiformes > Protopteridae > Protopterus > Protopterus annectens. The sequence continues at coordinate 164,278,562 of NC_056745.1, read as the reverse complement.
CCAGCATTATTTTGGCAAAAAATTTAACTATATTATGTCGTCGGATACTCCGACTCCAGTTTTGTCTAAAAAGTGCAAAGATAAGGACCGACACACGAGGTCTGCGGCCTCTACCAACACCACGCCAAAGCCGATTACAGGTGGTCCGGTTCTCAGCGAGGCACCTACGCAGCCCCTGACTACCGACGACACTTCATTGGCGGTGTCTTCTGTGCCCGAGGTCGCAGGCTCCTCGGCCCACACCCCTACTACAGATACCGAAGCCACTCTTGGTGGTGAATCTCAAAATGTAGACAGGTCTGCCTCCTCTCAAGGTATCTTCAGACCTTCCTCTTCTTTTTCCATCAAGGCTTTCACCAAGCCTAAAGCAGCTATGCATTCTAAGAGACAAGCTACACAGGGCCCATCTCCAGGCCCCATGCCTAAAAAACAGATGCTTAAAATGGCTGAGGATTTAATTACTCTTATCAGGGGTTCTCAATCCCCCCCGGACAAAAGGCCCAGAGTGGAGGAAGAATCCCCCTCCTCTGATCAGGCCTCCATTATATCAGAGCACTCTGATAAACAGGAACATTCTTACTCCCCTTTTGAAGATTCTGATGCAGAGGAGTCCATTCCCTCTGTATCCCCCCAGAGGATTACTCATTTGGGGAAACCTTGCATACCTTAAGGGAACACTTCCACTGGGAAGGCCAAGAGTACTCAGATTCCAAGAAAAGGCTTAGGGATTTTCTCTTGCTACCTCAGCACAGGCCTCTGGCTATACCTCCTGTCTTGGACATCCTAGATGATGTGTACTCGGAGGCCTGCCTTAACCCGGATTCTTTACCTCAAGCCCCAGTCAAGCCTGACAGGTACTACCGGGTTCCTGACTCACACCAATTTCTATACAAAAGCCATGCGGCTGACCCAGAAACTATCTCACAGGGCCCCAAGGGAATTAAGGCCTCCACTGCTAAAAATCCATTACCTTCTGAGAGAGATTCCAGATCCTTAGAAAGGTGGGGAAAAAAGGTATATACCTCGGCCACCTTAACCATGAGGGCATTAAACTGCCAGTTCCATATGCTAAAGTACCAACAGTTTCTGTTATCACAATTGAGAAGTAAAATGTCACAACCTGAACAACCAGACTTGAAGGAGTTGCAGAATTTGATGCATAGTGCAGAGCAAGTGGGTAAACATACCTTGCAATGTGGTTTTGATGCTCTAGAGGCCTCATGTAGAGCTGCTGTTACAGGATCAGTCATACGTAGACATGCCTGGCTCAAGGAACAAACCTTACCAGATCATGTCAAAGCTAAATTACTAGATGCCCTTCTACAAAAGGATGTTTTATTTGGTGCTAATGCTGAGGAGGTATTAAAGAAAATGGAGGAAAAGGCTAAATCAATGCAAACAGTGAAAGATTTTCTACAGGTACAACCCCCACGTTTCAGTAGAAATTGGCCTTCCAAAAATTGGTCCTTTCCAGCCATGGACAGACCCCAAAGAGGTAGATACAGGCGCCCGAGGGGCAGAGGGCAATCCCAAGGATTGTTTAGAGGCAGACAATGGCAAGCTCCTACACAAAGAGGTGGTGAGGATAGTTCACAGCCATTCAGAAAGCAAGCCCAATGACTTTCCCCTTTGCATGCCAAGCAAGGCTCAAATGGCAGCACCCTTGGGCAGAAAACTGGCATTATTTTCAAAAAATTGGCATATTGTCACAAAAGACAAATGGATCCTGGACATTATAAACGGAGGCTACAGATTCCATTTTCAGACCCTTCCAAAAATGAGAGGCATGCCAAACCTGCCACACAATCAAAGGGCAGGGGCACAAAGACAAATTTCAGATCTCATGGACATGAAAGCTATTCAAGCGGTACCTACTCACGAACAAGGTCATGGTTTTTATTCCAGACTATTCCTGGTACCAAGGAAGGGAAAAGATTGGAGACCTATTTTGGACCTATCCATCCTAAACACATTTTTACTCGTACCAAAATTCAAGATGCTCACTTTACAGCAGCTTCTTCCCATGCTGGGCAAGGAGTCTTGGCTGGTAACACTGGACCTCAAGGAGGCATACCTGCATGTCCCAATCAGACAAAATTGCAGAAGATACCTCCGATTTCTTGCAGGTTCAACCCATTATCAATTCTCTGCATTGCCCTTTGGCTTATCTACTGCGCCCAGAGTATTCACGAAATGTCTGGCATCAGTAATTGCCTACTGCAGACTTCAAGGGATACAAATATACTCCTATTTGGATGACTGCCTGATCCAAGCGGACAGCAAGCACATACTTCTGAAACATCTGGCTTATGTAATAATGTTGTTGAATTCTCTGGGATACACAGTCAACAAAAAGAAATCAAGGCTAATACCCTCTCGGAGAATAATTTTCCTGGGTGCCAACTTGGACACAAACACCCAGATGGCCTACCTCATGCCAGAGAAGCAGGGGCAACTAACTCAATACTTCAGAACACTGGCAAATTTCACCAGGCTGACTGCAAGGAAAATCCTTCAGGCTCTGGGATGCATGGCATCTTGCATCCTACTAATCCCATGTGCAAAGCTGCATATTAGGAAACTTCAATGGTACCTGAAAAACCTATGGTCTCAACACAGCCACAGTTTGGAAACAATAATACCACTAATTCCATGTCTTCAAAAGGAATTTCTGTGGTGGGCTCCAGCATGCCAAACAAACGCAGGTCTCCCATTCAGCAAGCCTCAAGCAAGTCAAGTCATCACAACAGACGCCTTGGACTATGCCTGGGGGGCGCACATGACAGATCGGTGCATTCAGGGCAAATGGTCCCAAAAAGAAAAGCACCTTCACATCAATCAAAAGGAAATGCTAGAAGTAATAAATGCTATTATAGCTTTCAAAGACCTTCTGCATCCAGGTCAATTATTGATAAGGACAGACAACACCACAGTAATGTGGTACATAAACAAACAAGGAGGAACCCATTCATACCCCCTATGCAGGCTGGCCATGTCACTTTGGAGCATGGCTCTGGACTTACAAATCGAACTTCAGGCACAGTACTTGCCAGGCAAGGAAAACATGCTGGCAGACAACCTAAGCAGAAATATGACAGATCCACATGAATGGAAGTTGCATCCTCAAGTTTTTACAGAGATAATTCAAGCATGGGGAAGGCCAGACATAGATCTCTTTGCCTCCCACAAAAATCACCAATTGACAAAATTCTGCTCAAGGATTTTTCATCCAAAGGCCTGGAGAGTGGATGCTCTCTCTCTCAGTTGGACAACAATGACAGTTTATGCCTTCCCACCTCTTCCTCTGCTGCCCAAAGTTCTATTAAAAACCAGAGCAGACAGACCAAAGATGATTCTCATTGCTCCAGACTGGCCAAGACAACACTGGTACCCACTCCTGAGGAGCCTGACGCATTCCCCACCATGGACCCTGCCTCTAATGCCTCTTCTTCTGACTCAGCACAGCTTCAAAACTCTTCACAGTCAGCTGAAAACACTCAATCTGGCCGCATGGAAGATTCCTTAACATCACAACAGACCCTACTCTCCAAGGAGGTGCAGGATGTCATTTTGGAGGCCAGAAGGCAGTCTACTAGAAAAGCTTACTCCGCAAAATGGAAACGGCTTTGTGCCTGGAATGAGAAAAAGGGTCAGAATCCTGGAAAACTGAATTTACCTCAAATATTACAGTATCTAGCTGAGCTGCTAAGCAGTGGACATTCATTCTCCTCCATCAAAATCCATGCCTCAGCCATTTCTGCAGAATACAACACTGATCCACCTTTATTCTCTCGCCCCCTCTTAAGACAGTTCCTCAGAGGGGCTAAGAATATGAAACCCCCAAGGAAACAACCAATACCTGCTTGGGATCTCAATTTCATTCTAGAAAAGCTGACCTTGCCTCCTTTTGAGCCAGCTGCCTCAACAGATTTGCAATATTTGTCCTGGAAAACAGCTTTCCTTCTGGCTATTACCTCAGCTCATAGGGTATCGGAACTACAAGCCCTCATGGCTGTGCAGCCTTTTATCATCTTCCATCAGGACAGAGTTTCCTTACGAACCAACCCGTCCTTTATGCCAAAAGTGGTATCCAGGGTAGCTTTGAATCAGGCTATACACTTACCTACCTTTTATCCTAATCCTCAAAACAAAGGGGAGAAATTACTACATTCCTTGGACATCCACAGACAACTGCGTTATTATTTGGACAGAACAAAGCCTTTCAGAAAATCAGAACAGCTATTTGTGTTCTGTGCTATAGGAGCTCAAGGGAAGCCAATTTCCAAACAGACAATCTCAAGTTGGATAGCTCACTGCATACGCTTTTGTTATTCTTTTCATGGCAAAACTGTACCTACGGGCATCAGATCTCACTCCACAAGGGCCACAGCTACCTCTGCAGCTTTCCTCAGAGGAGTTCCTACCAAAGATATTTTGGAAGCAGCCACTTGGAGTTCTGTGCATACCTTCTCCAAGCACTACCACCTTCCATTATACTCCAAATCTAGAGCAGGTTTTGCCACTGCAGTCTTGCAGGGCATCCTGGCTCCTCCTAGTTCCACCTAGTGCCTACCACCCCTTTCTTAGCTTTGGGATTCTACCCATCTGTTATGACTGCAGCTGTATGCACGATGAACATAGTACAGTTTTGTACCTACCATAAATGTAGATGTTCGAGTGCTAATACAGCTGCAGTCCAGGTTTCCCTCCCTCCTTCCCCTCTTGGGACAGGCCTATTGGCTAACACCTCCTCATACAACCTGATTGGGGTATTCATTTATGGTGTATTTGCTTGCACTACTGTATTTTGATTATATGGCATTGCTTTATTACACAAATTTATGTATTGCCTTCCTTCTGGGGGCACCTGACATCTGGGGCAAGAAAAACTTAAGAAAATGGTGTCAGCTGGTTCTTTTATACCCCTGTCGCACTGACGTCAGGGAAGAAGCGACGACAACCTACGCCGGACCTAGACTTTGGAATTCGGCCGACCGAGGACCCGCCTGATGGCAGGAGAACCCATCTGTTATGACTGCAGCTGTATTAGCACTCCTATATCCTCTTAGGGTCTCCTGACTATTGGGGGGGGGGGGGGGGGGGCAAGAAAAACTGATGTAATGGCTTCGGCTGTCACCCTTTATACCCCTGACGATCTGATGTCAGTAACTGTCTGTGAACAGCCAACACAGGCGGGAAATCCTTTACTCTAGTATTCAGGCCGGCCGTTGGCTACTTAGCAGGATAACCCACAAGTGATGACTGCAACCGTGAATGCACTTGAACATCTACATTTATGCTAAGTGTACACAACTGTGCTTTCATTCCCCACCCCTACCCTTGGATCCTCCAATGCCTGAGCCACTATTCAATCTCTGATTGACTGAGTCACATTCAAATCTCCATTTCTGTATGTTGTAGAGCCAGGGATTCTTTATTTTTAATTTTAATTTCAAACTCGTGGTTCATTTATAATTCCTGTTCTTGTTGACGGTCTTGTGAATGTTCTTGTATATTGCTTTCCTACAGGGAGTAGCTGTGAGGGGGGAGAGAGAGAGAGAGAGAGAGCGAGAGAGAGTGCTAAAAAGAGAGGGTGATGTGCAGTGATTAGAAGTAGCCTAGCATTCACTTATGAACCCATCAGTCTGTGGACTGTTACAAGCCTAGCCAGTAATCAAAAATCAGAATTAAACCCTGTATCTTGTATCTGTGAGATAAAGACCTAAACATTAAGACAACCCTGCCCCCTTATATCACTCCAGGTGTGACTCTAGCCCACAATTCCTGGCTTTGTAGGATAATGCCTTATCTGTTATACCACTGGGGCGTGTGCTGAGGTATATTCCTATGGTATTGGCCTTGTTTTGAACAAAATACTAAATTCAAAGGCAGGTTTCCTTAGGGACAATTTAGGGTGCTGAGTTATTTTATATAATTTTATTTCAAATCTACTGCTCATTTAATATTTTATCATGTATTCCCACCCCTTAGTGACTGTCTATGAGCTTAGAGCAGTTGTGTGTGTTGTGTATTTCTGTAAACAATGTTTTTGCATGAGAAGAGGGGAGAGGGTGACACCTTAATAGCAAATGAAAGGTAATATTACAAGTCGGTCATTCTTTCATTTTGAATTCAGTTGATACTCGTTCTTTTATTGTACACTAGTCAAACCCATCTTTGTTCTGAGATATCTGGTGTTCTTGGTCAAGGCACACGTGCACTACCTGAATGATGGCTTCTTGGAGTTGACTGCATTGACCTGATTTGAGTGAGCCTCTTCTGTGCATAGGGCTGTTGCAGGTTGTTGTTGTTGATAACCATTCAGAGTGGACTGGTAAAATATATATGCCTTATTTTATGATTTATTAAATTGGCCAAGCATCAGGAATTTTGATTCATCTAAACTGCATGTGTGTAGGTTTTAAACTGTACAAAGTTGATGTTCCGATATTAAGTGCTTTGTCAGTAGTTTGGTTCACAAATGTGCATCCTGTTATATACTTAGTGTGATTTATCTTTTACAGGAATATGTCAAATTTCATCAGTTTTATTTTTAAATTAGGTTTGCTAGCTGCTTCATCCTGTAACTAGTTAGTAAAATCAGTTAAATAAAAAGGAAGGGATTTGAATTTATCTGGGCCATATACAATTAATTGCTTACTTCTCAGTAAACCAATTAATGATGTGTAGTATTTGTTACACTTTTGGATTCTCCATGATCTTGTACCTCAGCACAGTGCCTCAGTTTAGTTTCTTACCACTAACTAGACACAATTAACGCTAGTATTTATTAACTTGTATTATCATTAAACTACAGTACCGAAATACAAAGCACAAGAAATTGCTACTTTTGAAAAAAAATGGGATTCAGAAAGACATACCATGAGTGGGATGCTTTATTATAAGTGGTTCCCCTGCGCAGAAACCATTTTGGATTTATAGGCCGCTTTACCAAGCACGTTTCCTGCTAGTGAGACCGGTACTTTTGTATTGTGCAAAGCAGCCTGAGATGGGTGATGGGATCCACACTGTGGACATAGAAACAAAGACATCTGAGCAGAAGCCACAGTAACTTCTGGTGCAGATAAGCTCAAATAGAACATGTTACTGTGGTTTGGGAACATGTGCAGGAAAAACAAAGATGACTTGAAGATTTGGGAGAGACTGTAAGAAAACAAGAGCAAATGAAGATGTTCAGTCAAGAGGTGGATGGAATGTGTAAGAGAAGACCTGCAACAGACAGGCTTGACCATTGAAGAAGGTAGGAAACTGGCATTGAATCGAGAAATGTAGTTAAATGACGCAACATCTCAATCAATTTAGAAAATGTAGAAAAAGAGTGGATGATGACAATCTAGAGACTAGGTAAATCTAAAAACGTAGCACAGAAGCTGAGTAATGACGGTTACCAAGCAAAACAACCATCTGAAAAATATTGTAAGTACTGTCCATAATCAATAACCTGTGAATAAACAATGACCAAGAAATACCTGTGTGATTGGAGACTCTTGGCAAGTTGTACTTTGTGCCTAGGTATGATTTAAACAAGCTTGTGTTGCAGGGTTCAAGATGGAGGGAGGGATTACTGAAGAACATAAAACAAGTTCAGAATATCTCTATAATTATTTAGTTCTTCTCTGTCTCATATCACCTACTTAGAGGCAGTCTCTGCTTGACTTAGAAAGCCATGTCTGACCCAGCTCTGTTAGAAATGCTATATCTAAAGAAATCCCAACACGCTCCAGAGACCTCAACCTCATTACCACAATCAACAGAACAAGCTGGAGGGACAGGTTCATAACCCAGAGACTGCCCATGCAATGGGATAGACTTCCCATGCATGTCTAGTGGAGCGCTTCACTGGCCCTCTTCAAGAGAAATCTTGATGAGTGGATGGGAAATAGAAAATTCACCCCGGGGATCACTCCAGTGGCTATACGCAACAGAGGTACTGGGAACTAAGGTCGAGTGGCACAATGCCAGGGTAATCCTATGGGCTATACTCAACAGAGGTACTGGGAACTAAGGTCGGGTGGCACAATGCCAGGGTAATCCTATGGGCTATACTCAACAGAGGTACTGGGAACTAAGGTCGGGTGGCACAATGCCAGGGTAATCCTATGGGCTATACTCAACAGAGGTACTGGGAACTAAGGTCGGAGTTTTTTGAGCCAGTATTCTGCAGCAAATGGCTTCTTTTAAAATGTTAAAAGTAAAGAGCATGACAAATGCATATATTGCTAAGATAAACTTAAAGGTTTGGGCTATTCAGATCACACTGACTGTAGGAGGGCAATCATTATTGTCTGCTGAAGCTTGGGTTACATTTATCCCAAAGGGAAGAGAAGCTTTGCACTCTGAAAAATATTGTAAAATGGGATTGAGGTGTCACAGTTGCCACTGTATTCGCCTGAAAAGCCTCAACTGGTTACCTTCTAACTGTAAAACAAATTTGTTACTGTACACACCCCTTTTTTTTTTTTAAATAATACAGTTAGGCCATTGACCTTCTCTGAAACCAAAATTGCACATTCGAGAACCAGCGCTTTCCCTTAAGGACAACAGTGATGAGACTGTCGTTTGTAAGGTTTTAATTCAAAACTGCCATAGGAGAGAGAGCTTTAACTGAATTATGTCCCTTAACATGGAATCGTCTAGTACCAGAGGGCAACAGGAAATACTACATTTAAAATTAAACTAAAAGCACATATAACAAATGAGGCCATCTACACCATTTTGTAGACAATGGGCAAAAACAGTCTCTCAAGCTTGTTTTTCATGTCTATAATTATACTTTTGCTGTATGTACCATACACATGATTTTGCACTTCCATTCCTCAAAAGTTTTTACTTGCCTTATTACTGTAATTTGGTAGTGTAATTAATACATTTGTCCCAATGGGCCCAGGTCATGTCTGATAAGGGTCGTTTGACCTGTCCATCTGATACCCAGTTAAATTGAAATATTTATTTTTAAGAGTTATGTATGCTGGAAGCCTCAACAGTTTTGTTAGTGTATTAAAATGCTTATTCTGCTAACCACTGAACCAAAAAGAATAAATATTTATAGCATTCACATGAAAATTAAAAGAAAAATGAATATGGTTAAAAACTGATGTAATAATTAAGGGAATTACTATAGCTAAATGTTGCTCCTGTGTGGTGTTTAAATAGAGAAACATTATAAAGCAGGGATCTCCTAAAGAAACCACACATTATGTAGAGTGGGTGATTTTGAAGGACTGGGGCAAGATAGACTAAAGACAAAGCTGATAGTTTTGTGTTGTCTGCTGCTATCAGCTCACCTTCCTGGCCACCCATTTGACCCATTTGTTTCCCTTTGGGTACCAGGGATGAGATGCTGATTGACTGAAGAGAGAGTGTTTTAGTGTTGGCTAATGGATTTTATACCCTAGCTCCCTTGTGCCAGTTTCTACCCAGTTATGGACATTCAGCCAGTGAGACAAATATTTCTACTTCCATGGTGAGGTACCTGTCTAGGGGCCCCACCCTCAAAAAGCATGTGTTGGTGTAGTGTGTGGCCATGTTGTGCCTCCATGGTAGGCCTGCCACCTTCTCAGAGGCCTTACACATTTAGGTTTAGCATGCAGTCCGTGTTGTCTTGTGACAGCTGTAGCACAGCAGCTACACATCTCCGCAGGATATAGTCCCCATCCCACCCTACAAAAAAGAGGCAAGCATATATAGCCTCTTCACTTCTCTCCCTTTTCTTGTCAGCTCCACCAGGGTAGCTAATCAAGCCCAATCACCTGGGTTATATGCAAGCTTTCTTCTCTGTATGCCATGGAGTTGACAGTTAATAGCGTTCTCTACCGGGGTCCTTGGAACAGGTGGCGACCTCTCATCTGAAAACCTGTGGGATCTAGCTGGAACATGAGAGGAATCTTAATCATGTACTTGGCAGTGACTGGGAGCCAGTGCTCTTCCCAGAGCTGAAGACTAATTTGACATGAGCAGAAACTTCTCATCTGTAATCTTGCAGTGGAATTTGGGTGTCTGCTTATCTGAAGTTTAATGTACTAGGCATGATGTACAGTGGGCAATTACTGCCACATTGTAGACTGTGACTGTAAATTAATCTAATTTACTTAATTTAGATATTTTTGCAAGGGGTTGCATCTGATGTGGATTCTCTGCCCCACCTATTTGATCTCAACCTACACTGCCCCACTCATTTCATCTCAAAACTACACTGCCCCACTCATTTGATCTCAAACTATACTGCCTCACCCATTTGATCTCAAGCTATACTGCCTTGAAGGTCCAACCAACTTGGAAGAAAAGGGAATTTCCCTTTTTTTTTCCTGGGTTGGTCAGTCTTAGAGCTATTTGTTTATAGCCCAGGAGTCTAGGGGCAGAGCCTACACATTTGGAAATGCAGAGAAGTACAGTCGCCTGCAAACATGCTTTGAAACAATGTTTACACTTTATTGTATATTATTAGTTGTATGGGGGGGGGCTTTAGTCAGTCTGTGTGGTGTCTGCAATCTCACTCTCTTGCTCTCTGTAGCTCTGTCTTGCACAGTCTCTCTATCTTGTGCAGTCTCTCTCTTTCTCTCTCTAGCTCTATCTTGTGCGGTCTCTCTTTTCTCGCTCTCTATCTTGCAATCTCTCTTCTCTCTCTCTCTCTGTCTGTCTTGCGCGCACACTCTGTCTGTATCTTGCACACACTCTTTTTCTCTCTCTCTTGTGCACACTCTCTCCCTCTCTGTATGTTGTGCATGCTCTCTTTCTCTGTTTCTGCGCACTCTCTTTCTCTATCTTGCACACACTTTCTCGCTTTCTCATACTCTCGCTTTTGATTGCTCTCTCACTACCTCATACTCTCTATGAAGCTGCATTGCTCTCTGTATCTCTGTCTTTCTTTATCATGCTCACTCACTCTATCTCATTATCGAGTTCTCTATTTCATGCTCGCTCACACTCTGTCTTATGCTCACTCGCTCTCTGTCACTATCTTGCGCTCACCATGTCTCTCATGCTCGCTCTCACTCTGTCTTTATCTCATGCTTGCTTTCTCTCTGTCTCATGCTTGCTGTCATTCTCTGTCTGTATCTCAATGCTCGCTCTCTTTCTCACTCTGTCTCTATCTCATGCTTGCTATCTCTCTATTTCAAGCTTGCTCTTTCTTTCGGTCTGGCACTCACTCTCTTACTATCTATCTTGCTGCATTGTTCCAGCTATCTCTTGCTGTCTCGCTGTCTCTATCGCTCTCTGTATCTCTGTCTCATGCTCTGTCTCTTTCTCTCTCTCTGTCAGTTTTGCTCACTTTGTCTATCTCGTGCTTGCTCTCACACTGTCTCAAGTTGTCTCTCTGTCTCACACTCTCTCTCTGCCTTGCACTGTCTGTCTCGCATGCTCTTTCTGTCTCTTGCTTGCTGTCTCTCTATTTCATGGTTGCTCTCTTACTCTGGATCTCGCTGTCTAGCTCACGCTCTCTCTCTCACTCACTCTTGTGCTCACTCTTTCACTCGTTCTCACTTTCTCTCTCACTCGCTCACTGTCTCTCTCTCGCCCTCACTGTCTCTCACTCGCTCTGTCTCGCTATTTGTTTCTCTGTCACTCGCTTACTCTCGCTCTATCTCTGTTTCTGTCTCTCTCACTCGCTCTTGCTCTATCTATGTTTCTGTCTCTCGATCGATTTCCCTCTGCCTGTGTTTCTCTCTCACTCACTCTCGCTGTATTTCTGATGTTCTTCGTGTTTCACTGTTGCAGTCATTACATTTGGTTTATCTGCTTGAAGTAGCCCTCAGTTGACCAGATTAACAAAGTCTTGGGTCCTGTGTCGGTTGCTGTCCCTTCTTCCATGACGTCAGATCGTCAAGGGTATAAAACATGCAGCCAAAGTCATTACATCAGTCTTTCTTGCCGTGCGGTGCCCGAAGCAGAAGCAGTTCGCAAGTGCCGTACGGCCGACTCCTGAAATTTTCGATGTTAAGTTGTCAATCTCGCCTTCATTCTTGCTTGATGGGTTCGGAGCCGATCCTCGGCTCCATTCACTTGCTAAGCTCGAGAGTCACTTTTACCAGCTCGAGTCAGCCCCATATCCCATGATGCAAGGCGGTAAGCACCCAGATCTCGTTTGCCGCTTCGCTGATGAGGTCCTCCTTTTACCAGCTCCTGGTAAGTGATTTATACACTACTGCTTTTGCCCCTTTTTCGATTTAAACTTAATTTTAAACTTAATTTTAATGGTTTTAGACTAGTTTTAGTCCTTTTCTGACTAGAATTCCCTCTATCCTTTAAAGTTTTTAGTCAGGCCTTCTCCCATCCCATCCCCCCCCCTTGTTAGGGTGTGTGTGTGTGAGAGAATAGTTTTTCTTATTTTTGGGATATATTTCTTGGACAGGTGTTGTGTGTGTGTGTTTTACACCATGTCTAAGGAAAGGGTCTCAGGCTTTAAGAAGTGTGACTCGTGCTGTCAGAAGATGTCTCTGACAGACGGTCACACTTCTTGCCTATACTGCCTGGGACCTCTCCACCTGCAGGACTCCTGTGCGATTTGTCATTCTTTCAGCCAGAGAGTCCTGCAGGAAAGGAGAAACAAGCTGATTTTGAGGGGCCTACTTAAACCGGAGGGCTCTCCGGCTAAGTCAGCTCCAACCAAGGCTTCCAAGTCTTCCAAGGCCCAGGCTTCTGTGTCCAAGCCTGCGGCCTCGGCTCCGACTCTTTCAGAGTCGAGATCGGCTCTGGCTGGAGCCGATCCTGGTTTGCATAAACCTCATCGGTGCCGATTCTGGTTCGGCCACTTCGGTGTCGGCGCCGATCGGTTCCGATCACCATGTGGCTTAGGCTTCAGTGTCGGCTCCGACCGGCTCCGACACCCTTACTTTTATGTCTGTATCGGCTCCGGCCGGAGCCGATGCATCGAAACTTTCTGTCGGTGCCGATAAGTTGTCAGCTCTGACAGTTTCCATAGTTTCTTCGGCTCCGATGGTTCCTTCGAGGAAGAGGTCCAGGTCCCCTTCCTTGGAGCCGATACTCTCGGCTCCGGCTTCTCCTCTCCTCTCGGAACGGAGCCATCGGAGCCGATCATCCAGGCTTTCTGACCATGATTTAGAGGGTGGTCAGTAGATTGTTGAAATCACAGGCACTGGCCCAGATGCTACATAGTCCATCTCAACAGACGACTATTAGTCCACACCCCATTGCAGTTCCTCCTTCGACTCTACCCCAGAGTTTGGAGTTGGAGTCTTCGAATGGTTTCTGCTAGGGCTGAGGACAGATACCCCTCCTTCTGCTCCTTCAGCCTCTACTCTTATCTCCTTTTGAGACCTTCCTTAGAGGATTCGGTGGTCGGGCTTCCCTGGTCTCCTCCGAGGGGGTGAGTGGCATTGGACCCTTGTCCGACCCCACTCTTCCCCTTGGAGCCTCTGCCTTGGTGAGCTCGGCTCCGACATCTGCCTCGGAGCCTTCCCTTCGGTGGGCCCTGGGTTCCTGGTTCTTGAACGGGTTCTCTCGGACCTCCCTGGGAGGGGAGCCTTCGAGGTGATGAAGAGTGTGCTGGCCACTGGAATCAGCCAGCAGTCTGTTCCCTTAGCTCCTCCCTCTATGGTGCCTGTCGATATCTCTGCCACTTCTCTTGCTCCCGGACCCAGAGTTCCTCCGCCTCAGATTTCCCCACTGGGAATATCCCCCTCTTCCGAGGATTCTCCTGATCAGTCAGGGGATCCTCTGCGCAAGAGGACCTGTAAGAGGAAACACGTAGACTCCCCCGAGTCTATCACTTCAGATACTGACTTAGATGAGTCAGAGGGATCCCCAAGATCCCCCTCTGAGGATGTCTCCTTTTCAGACATCCTAGAACTCCTTAGACAGAGGGGAAACTGGCCCACCAATAATCCCTCTGAGGATGAGTCGGTATACCTGGAGGCGTTTGGATCTCGGCCCTCCACCTCCTGGGTGTCTCCGCCTTCGACCCCTTATGCAGGTTATTGCTCGAAAGGCTTGGGCTGCTCCTGACTCTGTAGAGCCAGTCCCTAGGAGGCCTTCTAAATTTATTACTGCCCCATCGGACAAGCAATTCCTCACGAAAGGTGTCTCTGCTGATGCCATGGTGGTGGCGGCTGCCACTAAGAAGGAACTTGCAGATCCTTCCGTGCCTGTCCATCCTCCTAATAAGGACTCTAGGACCATGGATAGGTATGGTAGCGGATGTTCTCTTCAGCGACCTTTGCTATGCGTTAAGCTGAACTACCTATGTCACTTCACCAGACTCCAGAGGGATATCCTTAAGGAGCTAGGTGAAGTAGTTCAGGATCCTACAGCTGCAGGGGCTCAAGAAAAAATTGCTTCGCAGCTAGGAACCCTTAATTCTATTGCTAACTCCTCCATGCGACTGATATCATATGCTGCAGATGGAGCGAGTAGGGCCAGGTACAGGTGTGGCTCTTAGGCGCCAAGCCTGGATGCAGCTCTGTAATTTTGCAGATCCCTTTAAGGCGTCCTTCACAAACTCTCCCTTTGATGGCTCAGCTTTGTTTGGTCTTCAAGTGAAGGAAACATTGACCAGGTGTGAGCAGGACGGCAAGACTCTTTCTGCCGTAGGGGTCCGTTTTTCCACCCCTTCTAGACCTTACCCCAAAGGGCAGAAGGGTGGCAAAATGTGGTTCCGCAAATCCCAAGGAGTCACGCTGGATTCACGTGGTCAGTTTACCCCTAGAGGCAGAGGGGGTAACAATAACAGACGCCGCTCTAGAGGCAGAGGGGGTCCACAAAACCAGGAAAGCAGAGAGCCTCTCTCTGACAAGCCCTTTCAGCATCCCTGAGATGTTGCCCGACTGTCCATCCTTGGAGGCAGTCGGGGGAAGACTATCGCTGTACCCAGAAGCCTGGTGTTCCCTCACTCAAGACAGATGGGTACAGTCGATCATATCCGAGGGTTACAAAATTCCTTTCGAGGAAAGTCCTTTCTATCACTCAAATTCCCTTCCAGATGTACCACCGGTCTAAGGGAAATTGCAGAGTTAGAAGTCTTAAAACTTCTGCAAAAGAGCCATTCAGCCAGTTACAACAGATCATTCAGAGCCGGAATCTACTCAAGGTTCTTTTGGTCCCCAAAAGGCGGAGACTGGAGACCAATATTGGATCTCAGCAGACCCAACAAGTCTGTGAGGAAGACAAGATTCTGAATGGTCACTCTTCAGTCAATTCTGCCCTTCTTACAGAAGGACAACTGGATGTGCTCAATAGATCTTCAGGATGCGTACTATCACATAAAAATTCACAGACGCTCCAGGAGATTTCTCCGCTTTCGGCTGGGGTCCAGTCATTTCCAGTTCAGAGCCCTGCCCTTTGGTCTCACTACAGCCCCAGAGTGTTCACCAAATGTATGGCAGTGGTAACGGCTCACCTGAGGCGTCAAGGATTCCAGGTGTTTCCGTATCTCGACGACTGGCTCCTTTCAGCCACCACCAGGCATCAGCTTCTTCAAGCCAGGGATTATACAATAAATCTTTGCTCTCAATTGGGCATCTCGATCAACTCAGGAAAATCCTCCTTATTGCCCTGCCAGTCTATTACTTTCATAGGCGCAAACTTAGACACTGTTAGGATGTCAGCTACCCTTACAGATCAAAGAATCTCAGACATTCAAAGTCACGTCAGGATCATTCTAGCCAGCAAGAAGGTACAGGCCAGAATGGTTCTAAAGGTGTTGGGCCTCATGGCTGCGGCCATTACCCTTCTTCTCCTGGCTCGCTTCCATGCGCCTTCTTCAGTGGATGTTGTTCACTCAGTGGTCTTACCAACAACTTCCGATGCGTCACCAGATACTGGTGACACCGATATGCAAGAATCATCTTGCTTGGTGGATTACTTCTCCCCAGATTCACCAAGGCAGACCCTTTGTACCCCAATCCCCGGTAGCCACTGTCACTACGGATGCCTCCCTGATCGGGTGGGGGGGGGCATTATCAGGGCAGGATGGTTCATGGGACGTGGCAACCTTTCGAATACCACCTGCACATAAATGTCCTAGAGATGAGAGCAGTGCTTTTAACGTTGCAAGCCCTCAACAACTTTCTTCCCTTGGGGACAATTGCAGTCCACACAGACAACATGTCTGTAGTGTGGTATATCAACAAACAGGGCGGAACCAAGTCCTACCCCTTGTGTCGAGAAGCGCTCAGACTTTGGCAATGGGCGATCTCCTCTCATCGGTTTCTGGTAGCAACGCATATCCCTGGAAAAACCAACATTTTAGCGGACAGATTGAGCAGAGCTATTCTCATGCCTCACGAGTGGTCTCTCAAACAATCTATAGTGGAAGAGATTTTTCTGGAATGGGGTCGCCCATGTTGCGATCTTTTTGCTACTCCCCAAAACAGCAAATGCCCAGATTTCCCACTGCCAGGCCATCCCCCCAGAGACGCTCTGACCCAGGATCGGCCCCAGGGACTTCTTTATGCCTTTCCTCCTCTTCCTCTGATCCCTCAAGTTATCCAGAAAGCAACCGTTTTGAGAGCCAAAATGATTCTCATTGCTCCTTATTGGCCTCGACAAATTTGGTTTCCGTTCCTCCATCGTCACCTTTTGGTGCAGCCGTGGCATCTGGACCCAGTGCCAGATCTTCTGATTCACCAATCCGGTCAGCTGCACCGTTCTGTCCCTTCTCTCAACCTCACAGCATGGTTGCTCCACTTCCTTCCTTAGCCAGGCTTCCTATGATCTCTAACCCTGTTAGAGACATCATAGTAGCTTCCTTAAAATCCTCCACTAGGAGGATTTATACTAGCAAATGGAAATGTTTTTCTTATTGGGCTAAAGCCAAAAATATTGATCCCTTCACTGCTCCAGTACAAGCAGTTTTGGATTTCTTAGCGGAGATTTTTCACGCGGGCTCCTCTTCCTCCACAGTCAAAGTTCAATTGGCCGCTATCTCGAACTTTCATATCGGGTTCGCAGATCACAACATTATGTCCCACAGGCTTTGTAGAGCCTTCTTGAAAGGAATCTTCCTCCTAAAACCTCCAGTTAGGAGTCCTCCTCCTCAATGGGACCTAAATTTAGTGCTGACATCCTTGATTCTTCCTCCCTTGAGCCAGCTGTTTCTTGTTCCTGAAATTTCTTTCATGGAAAACTTTATTCCTGGTTGCTATTACTTCTGCTAGGAGGGTGTCTGAACTTCATGCTCTATCTGTTCACCCCCCCTATTTGGTCTTCCACAAAGACAGGGTATCATTGAGAACTAATCCGACCTTTTGCCTAAGGTCGCCTCAAAGACTAATTTGAATCAGGCTATTAATCTCCCTGTATTTTTCCAAACTATGCAAACAGATCGGAACAAAATTGCATTATCTTGATGTCCACCGCCAACTCAGATATTATTTGGACAGAACAAAACAATTCAGGAAATCCGATCAACTCTTTGTTTCCTATGCTGATAACAAGAAAGGCCTTCCTGTCTCAAAAGTGACCTTGTCTAGATGGCTTTCTTCTGTCATCTCTGAAATTTATCAGCTCAGGGGAAAACAGCTGTGCTCGAAACCTAAAGCACATTCAACCAGAAGCTTAGCCACTTCCACAGTTTTTCAAGCTAGACTTCCTTTGGACACTATTTGTGCAGCAGCCACTTGGGCCACTCCTCATACATTTGTTTCCCATTACAAATTGGATTTGGCCTCCAGGGATAGAGCCAGATGTTAAGTTGTCAATCTCGCCTTCATTCTTGCTGGATGGGTTCGGAGCCGATCCTCGGCTCCGACTCGGCACTTGCTTTAGCTCGAGAACTCCTTTTACCAGCTCGAGGCAACCCTATATCCCATGGTGCAAGGCGGAACTACCTCAGATCTCGTTTGCCGCTTAGCGAAAGAGGTCTCTTTTGCCAGCTGAGGTAAGTTTTTTCTTAGTGAAATAAGAAAAAGTGTAGTTAGGGGTTTATTTTTCCCTGTTAGTGTTAGTTTAGTCTGTACTTAGTTACAGCCCACCCTATTCCCTTCCTTTCAAACTTTTTATAAAATTTAGTCTAAAGTTCTTTAGTCAGGCCTAGTTCCCCATTGGTTATTCCCTTCCTGTGTGTTTGTGTAAGGGATTAATTTGTGTGTTTGTTGGGACTGTTTGTGTTTCTCCTTCTAGGATGTCAAAGAAGGCAAGGTCTCAGGCTTCAAGAAGTGTGACCAGTGCTGTCAGAAAATGTCTCTGACAGATGGTCACACTTCTTGTTTACCTGCCTGGGCCTTTGCACCTGCAGGACTCCTGTGCGTTGTGTCATGCTTTTAGCCAGAGAGTCCTGCAGGAAAGGAGGAATAAGCTCATCCTCCGAGGCTTACTTAAGCCAGAAGGTTCTCCTCCTAAATCAGGGTCAGGAAAACCTCATAAGCCACCGAAGGCTCAGGCTACAGTGTCCAAGCCTCCTCCGGTGGCTCCGGCTCCGTGGCCGACGCCGGCTCGGCTGGAGTCGATACATCTTCTGTTCAAGTAGTGGGTTCGGTGCGGCGGCTCCGATCCCCTGACTACTGTGGCCTTGTCGGCTCCGGCTGGACCCGACACTTTATCCAGCATCGGGCAGAGATATCCTCGGCTCCATCTGGAGTTCAAGGGACTTCGGCTCCGATGGTTTCGACCGTAGAGATCTCGGCCCCGATACTGAGTATCCACTCGGCTCGGGATCTCCTCTTTTGTCGGGCGAAGCCATCGGAGCCGATCTTGAGATCTTCCAGGCTGTCTGACCACGATTTGGAGAGGGTGGTAAGCAGGCTGTTGAAGTCTCAGGCACTGGCCCAGATGCTCCATAGCCCGTCTCAACAGACTTGGCTATAGCCCCAATCCTTGAACTTCCTCCTCCGACTCCACACCAGAGTTGGGCGGAGCTTCGGGACAGCGACTGTTTGATGCGGGCCGATACATCCTTCGGCTCCGTCCTCGGCTCCGATCTCCTCCTTGAGACCTTCCTTGGAGGATCCGGTCATCGGGTTTCCACTGTCTGCTCCGAGGGGCTAGTGGCATTGGACCCTTGTCCGACCCGCTCTCCCTCTCGGGCTTTGGTAAGCTCGGCGCCGACATCGGCCTCGAGCCTTCTCTCTTTGGAGCCGACCATTCCTGTTTCTTCGGATGGGGATGTTCCGGCCTCCCGGGAGGAGCCTTTGAGGTGATGAGGAGTGTCCTGGCCTCTGAGCCTGGTCAGCGGTCCATCCCTCTAGCTCCTCCCTCATCAGTGCCTGCAGATGCCTCTTGCCAGCCTCTTGCTCACAGGCCCAGGGATCCATCGCCCCAGGTTTCCCCACTGGGAATTTCCTCTTCTTCGAGGTTTCTCCTGATCCTGCAGGGAACCCCTCGGAAGAGGGCGTAAGAGGAAACACACAGACTCCCTGAGTCTACTACATCTGATACCGACTTAGATGAGTCGGAGGGTTCCGGTCCCCTCTGAGGATGTCTCCTTTTCAGACATCCTTGAGCTTCTCAAACAGAGGGGAATTGGCCTCCATTGACCCCTCCGAGGATGAGTCGGTATACCTGGAGGCTTTTGGATCCCGACCCTCCACCTCCTGGGTGTCTCCGCCTTTCGACCCACTTATGCAGGTAGTGGCTCGGAAGGCGTGGGCGGCTCCAGATTCTGTGGAACCTGTCCCTAGAAGACCATCCAAGTTCATTACGGCCCCTTCGGATAAACAGTTCCTTTCCAAAGGTGTCTCTGTGGATGCTATGGTGGTGGCAGCGGCCAGTAAGAAGGAACTGGCGGATCCTTCAGTACCTGTCCATCCTCCTAATAAGGATTCTAGGACCATGGACAGGTATGGAAAGCGGATGTTTTCTTCAGCGACCTTTGCTATGCGTTCGCTGAATTACCTTTGTCACTTCACCAGGCGTCAGTGAGATATTCTCAAAGAACTGGGTGAAGTAGTCCAGGATCCTTCTGCTGCTGGGGCTCAGGAAAAGATTGCCTCACAGCTTGCTATCCTGAATTCCATATCTAACTCCTCCATGCGGCTCATATCTTATGCGGCCGATGGAGCGAGCCGCAGGCACAGGAGTTGCTCTTAGACGCCAAGCCTGGATGCGGCTGTGTAATTTTGCGGACCCCTTTAAGGCGTCCTTCACTAATACCCCCTTTGATGGTTCGGCTTTGTTCGGACCTCAGGTGAAGGATACCTTGACCAGGTGTGAGCAGGACGGTAAAACTCTTTCTGCCGTTGGAGTCCAATTTTCCACTCCTTCTAGACCATATCCCAAGGGTCAGAAGGGGAAGATGTGGTTCCGTAAAGCCCAAGGAGCTACACGGACACACGTGGTCAGTTTACCTCCAGAGGCAGAGGGGTAACAATAATAGGCCTTAGCCCTAGAGGCAGGGGGGGTCCTCAAAACCAGGGCAACAGGGAGTCTCTTCCTGAGAAGCCTTTTCAGCATCCCTGAGGTGTTGCCCGACTGTCCACCCTTGGAGGCAGTCGGGGGAAGGATTTCACTGTACCCAGTAGCCTGGCAATCCCTATCCCAAGAGAAGTGGGTACAGTCTATTATATCCGAGGGTTACAAGATCCCCTTGAAAGGTTTCCCGTACCTCTTCAATCCCTTCCAGACATCTCACCCGGTCAAAGGGATTTGGCAAAACAGGAGGTTTCAAAACTCCTAGAAAAAAGAGCCGTCCAGACAGTGCCGGCAGACCAAGTAGGATCCGGCGTCTACTCAAGATTCTTTTTGGTCCCCAAAAGTACGGGAGATTGGAGACCAATATTAGACCTGAGCAATCTAAACAGATTTGTCAAGAAGGCAAGATTCCGGATGGTCACGCTTCAGTCCATTCTACCCTTTCTGGGCAAGGACAACTGGATGTGCTCTATAGACCTTCAGGATGCGTACTATCACATAAAGATTCACAGATGCTCCAGAAGGTTTCTCCGCTTTCGGCTAGGGACCAGTCATTACCAATTCAGAGCCCTGCCCTTTGGCCTCACTTCAGCCCCCAGAGTGTTCACCAAATGCATGGCAGTGGTCACAGCTCACCTGAAACGTCTGGGATTCCAGGTGTTTCCTTATTTGGACGACTGGCTCCTCTCCGCCACCACCAAGTGTCAGCTTCTTCAGTCCAGAGACTACACCCTACATCTTTGCAGGAAACTGGGAATTTCAGTAAATTTCGAAAAATCTTCTCTGCTGCCTTGCCAATCTATCACCTTTATAGGCGCAGAGTTAAACACCGTCAAAATGTTAGCCAGACTAACAGATCAAAGAATTCAGGACATCCAAAAATTTGTTCGGCTTCTGTTACAAAGCAACAAGATCAAAGCCAGGTTTGTCCTGAAAGTTCTAGGTCTAATGGCTGCAGCCATTGTTCTTCTACCACTGGCTCGCTTCCATGTCTCTTGCAGTGGATGTTATTCACGCAGTGGTCGTACCACAATCTTCCGATGAGACCGCGAAATCTTAGTAACACAGTCGTGCAGGGCTCATCTGGACTGGTGGATATCTTCCCTCTTCTTCATCAGGGCCGACCCTTTATTCCCCCTCCTCCAGTTGCCACAGTCACTCGGATGCCTCTCTGATCGGGTGGGGGCATTATCAGGGCAGGATGGTCCACGGGGTGGCAACCCATAGAATACCATCTGCACATAAATGTCCTGGAGATGAGAGCAGTGCTTTTAACGTTGCAAGCCCTCGGCGACTTTCTTCCCACGGGACTATTGCAGTACAAGCGGACAACATGTCCGTGGTCTGGTACATCAACAAACAGGCGGAACCAGGTCCTATCCGTTATGTCGAGAAGCTCTCAGACTTTGGCAATGGGCGATCTCTTCTCAGCGGTTTCTGATAGCAACGACATCCCGGCAGGTCCAACCTATTGGCGGACAGGCTGAGCAGATCTATTCTGATGCCTCACGGTGGTCTCTCAATCAATCTGTAGTGGATTAGATTTTTCTGAAGTGGGGCACTCCTTGTTGCGATCTTTTCGCTACACCTCAAAACAACAAGTGCCCAGACTATTTCACTCTATTTCCCTTCCAGGCCAACCCCTGAGAGACTCTCTAACCCAGGATTGGCCTCGGGGACTTCTTTATGCTTTTCCTCCTTTCCATTGATTCCACAAGTCATTCAGAAAGCCACCGTTTGAGAGCCAAATTGATCCTCATTGCTCCATATTGGCCTCGACAAATTTGGTTTCCGTCTCTGCATCGTCACCTTCTGGTGCAGCCCTGGCATCTGGACCCAGTTCGGATCTTTTGATCCACCAGTCGGGTCAGCAGCACCGGGCCATTCATTCTCTCAACCTCACTGCTTGGTTGCTCCACTTCCTTTCCTAGCCAAGCTACCAATGATTTCTGACTCAGTCAGAGACATTTTAGTGTCTTCTTTGAAGTCCACTAGGACTATTACGCTAGCAAGTGGCGGCGTTTTTTTGGGCAAACTCAGGAATATTGATCCTTTTACTGCTCCCGTACATTCTGTTTTAGATTTCCTGGCGGAGGTTTTCATTCAGGATCCTCATCTACAGTCAAAGTACAACTGGCTGCTATTTCCAAGTATCATGTTGGCTTGCATGACAATAACATTATGTCTCATAGATTATGCAAGGCCTTTTTGAGAGGAGTTTTCTCCTAAAACCACCTATAAAGCATCCTCCTCCGCAATGGGATCTAAACTTAATGTTGGCATCCTTGATACTACCTCCTTCGAACCGTCTGCTTCATGTTCTTTGAAGTTATTGGCGTGGAAAACTATATTTTTACTGGCTGTCACTTCTGCAAGAAGGGTTTCCGATTCAAGCTCTCTGTATTCGTTCACCTTAATTGGGTTTTCATAAGGACAGAGTTTCGTTAAGAACTAACCCTTCCTTTCTCCCCAAGGTTGTATCTCAAACCAATATTAACCAATCTATAGATCTACCAGTCTTTTTCCTAACTATTCTGACAGAGCTGAACAGAAACTGCATTTTTGGATGTCCATCGTCAGCTCAGGTACTACTTGCATAGAACTAAACAAATTAGAAAATCGGACCAATTGTTTGTCTCCTATGCAGAAAACAGGTTAGGTCTTCCAGTTTCTAAAGTGACCTTATCCAGATGGTTGACTTCCACCATTTCCTATGTGTACTCTCTCAGAGGCAAACAACTATCTTCTAAGCCAAAAGCACTCAACCAGGAGTCTATCCACTTCTGCAGCCTTTCAGGATAGACTACCCATTGATACCATTTGTGCAGCGGCTACTTGGGCCACGCCTCATACCTTTGTCTCTCATTACAAGTTGGATTTGGCCTCCAGAGATAGGGCCAGTTTTGGTTCCACAGTTCTCAAGAGTCTGTTCCATTGAGCCACCCGGGATACAGGTGCTAGGGACGCGGTCCCATCCAGCAAGAATGAAGGCGAGATTGACAACTTAACATTTAGAAGTTATGTACCTACCATAACGTTCCATGTTAGTTGTCTTCTCTCGCCTTCTTTCTTGCGTCCCTCCCTCCTTCCCCCTGGCCTGGACAGATCTTGAAGAGTTCCTATTAGTTGTTTCCTCCGGATCATTGTTATGAGGATTTCTTTGAGGAACCTTTGTTCCTAATTCTGTTAGGATTATCTTTAGCAGGGTTAGTTAGCTGCCAAACGAGATCTGAGGTAGTTCCACCTTGCATCATGGGATATAGGGTTGCCTCGAGCTGGTAAAAGGAGTTCTCGAGCTAAAGCAAGTGCCGAGTCGGAGCCGAGGATCGGCTCCGAACCCATCCAGCAAGAAAGAAGGCGAGAGAAGACAACTAACATGGAACGTTATGGTAGGTACATAACTTCTAATTTTGGCTCTACAGTTCTCAAGAGTCTGTTCCATTGAGCCACCCAGGATAGAGGTGCTAGGGACGCGGTCCCATCAAGCAAGAATGAAGGCGAGATTGACAACTTAACATTGAGAAGTTATGTACCTACCATAACGTTCCATGTTAGCTGTCTTCTCTCGCCTTCTTTCTTGCGACCCTCCCTCCTTCCCCCAGGCCTGGACAGACCTTTCTCTGCAAGGAATTATGCTTCTGAAGTCCATACAAAGCTGGTCCTTCTACCATCCTTCAGGTTTTTTCTCTCCTTCTTTCTTCCTTTGGGAAGTTATTATGCTAGGTGCTATTGCCTTTTGTTATCAAACGAGATCTGGGTGCTTACCGCGTTGCATCATGGGATATGGGGCTGCCTCGAGCTGGTAAAAGTGACTCTCGAGCTTAGCAAGTGCCGAGTCGGAGCCGAGGATTGGCTCCGAACCCATCAAGCAAGAAAGAAGGCGAGAGAAGACAACTAACATGGAACGTTATGGTAGGTACATAACTTCTCATTTTTGAGTTTCAGAAGCGAAGTCTTCAACTAAAGCTAAGTACCCCATTGGGGAAACTTTTTCTTTCTCCTTACCGATGTCAGTAAAAGTTAATAATTACATTACTTGTGGAAAGCAAATACCTCACAAAGATTTTCATTCGTACTGTATTCCTTGCATAGGCCCTGACCACGATGTACCTTGCTGTCTGTTTTGTGCTTTATTTAATCAGCGCACTATCCGTTGTCGGTACATTTTTGCTTCTAAATATTTTGGTTCTCGGTTTAATTATCCAGAAATTTTGTTGGTTAGCCATCCGACGACCGGGATTCTGAAAAAACGCAAAGATAAAGACAGAGACAGGCCGCCGAGGTCCAAAGCTGCCGACGACGCTTCTCCAAAGCCAGTCGCCAGTTCACCGGTACTCACTGAGGCAATTTTGCAGCCCCTGATACTCACTATTTCTGACTCGCAAGACTCTACTGAGACCCATTCGGAGTCCGGTATGCCGCAAGATGCTTCAACTGTGGAACCTGCAAATGTCTCCTCCTTGGATGGGTCCGGAGCCGCTGTGCAGGCACCGGCTTCTGAGGGTGTATTCAGGCCTACGGACTTGCATATTAAACCGAAGCCTCCTTCTTCATTTAGGCCAAAATCTCGAACCATGCCTAAGAAACAGACGCCCAGGCCGCATGCTCAGGCCTCTATGCCTAAAAAACAAATGATCAGAATGGCTGAAGATCTTTTAACTCTAATCCGGAGAAGCCAACCTCCCCCTTCTAAGAGACCTAGGACTGAAGTTGTTTATGAATCTTCTGAACAGGATTCTGATTTTTCTGATTCTTCTGATTATCTGGATTTGCCCTTATCTACTCATGAGGATTCTGATGCAGATGACTCTATTGCCTCTGCTTCCCCTCTAGAGGATTTTCTTTTGGTGAGACCTTACACACTCTAAGGGAGAATTTCCACTGGGAAAGCCAGGATTTTGCTGATTCAAAAAAGAGGCTTAGGGATTTCTTACTCCTGCCTCAACATAGGCCTTTAGCTATTCCTCCTGTACTAGACATTGTTGATGATGCTTTTTCGGAATCTAGTTTGGCCCCTGATTCTTTGCCTCCTGCTCCCAGAAAACCTGACAGATATTACAGGGTTCCTGATTCTCAGAAGTTCCTTTTTAAAAATCCTATTGCAGATCCAGAGACTGTTTCACAGGGACCCAAGGGCATTAAGGCTTCTACTGCTAAAAATCCTACCCCCTCTGATAGAGACTCCAGGGCGCTGGATAGATTGGGTAAGAAAGTTTACACTTCTGCAGCCTTGGCCATTGGGGCTTTAAACTGCCAGTTTCATATGTTAAAGTATCAGCAACATGTTAATAGATTGCTTAAACAGAAAATGATGTTAATTCCTGACTGTGCTGAAAATAAAGAATTACAGGATTTAATGCATTCTGCTGAACAGGTTGGAAAACATACTTTGCAATGTGGATTTGATTCATTAGAGGCCTCTTGCAGGGCTGCTGTTACTTGATCTGTGCTCAGATGGCATGCTTGGCTTAAGGAGCAAGGTTTGCCTGATCATGTTAAAGCTAAATTGTTGGATGCTCCCTTAAATCAGGACCGCCTGTTTGGCAACAAGGCTGAGGAAGTTGTTAAAAAGATGGAAGATAAAGCTAAATCTATGCAAACTGTTAAGGATTTCTTACAAGTTCAGCCTCCTAGATTTAGTAGGCACTGGCCCTCTAAAATTGATCCTTTCCAGGTCTTCTCAAGCCAAACCCAGACACAGTAGAAACCCCAGGTTTCAGTCCCAAGGGACATACAAAACTAAGCAGTGGGGGGGTTCCTCACCCAAACCTGGGAGTAGTAAGACTCCCCCCTATGGAAAACTGTCTCAATGACTTACTTTTAAAACTTCCAAAGACTTCCCAACTGAATGCTCCTTTGGGTGGAAAGATTGGTCTGCAGGCCAAAAACTGGGAACTCATTACCCAGGACAAATGGGTTTTAAATATAGTATCCCAAGTATACAGATTTCATTTCCACACATTACCATCACCAAGTGGGTGGCCAGATCTACCCCCAAATCAGTGGGCAGAGGCCCCAAATCAAGTACTCTCTCTCTTAAACATGGGGGCTATTCAGTTGGTACCAGAAGAGAAAAAGGGACAAGGTTTCTATTTGAGACTTTTCCTGGTACCAGAAAAGGTAATATATGGTGTCCTATCCTGGACCTTTCTATTCTAAACACCTTTCTTGTGATTCCAAAATTCAAAATGCTGACTCTTCACCAGCTGCTTCTTATGCTAGGCAAGGATGCATGGTTAGCAACACTAGACTTAAAAGAAGCATACCTGCACATCCCTATCCGGGAGTCTTGCAGAAGATACCTATGCTTCAAAGCAGGCTGCATGCACTATCAGTTCTGTGCCCTGCCCTTTGGCTTATCTACTGCGCCCAGGGTATTCACAAAGTGCCTAGCTCCAGTCATTGCATTTTGCAGGCAAAGAAATATTCAAATATACCCATACCTGGGCGATTGTTTAATTCAGGCAGAAAGCAAGGGCATTCTTTTGAATCATCTGGCCTTTGTTCAAAGGGTACTGACTTGTCTGGGGTTCACCATAAACAAAAAGAAATCCCACCTAGTACCCTGCCAACAAATTATATTCCTGGGAGCAAGCTTGAATACAACTTCCCAGATGGCTTTCCTCATGCCAGAGAAACGGATTCATTTGACTACTTACTTCAAACAAGTGGCCACAAAAACCCAGCTATCTGCAAGGCAAATAGTGCAAACCTTGGGGTTCATGGTCTCCTGCATTCTTCTAATTCCATATGCAAGGATGCATATGAGGAAACTACAATGGTATCTCAAAAGCCTATGTTGTCAACATTCACAGGATCTAGAAGCAAGGATTCTTATCATACCTTGCCTATGCCTAGACTTCCTTTGGTGGGCAGAGGCCTGCAACCAAAACAGGGGACTACCATTCACATTACCCCCCTGCCGCCCAAATCTTAACAGCAGACGCATCAGACTATGCATGGGGGGGGGGGCTCACCTGGCAGGGTAGTGCATTCAGGGCAAATGGAACCCAAGTCAAATGCACCTGCACATAAATCAAAAGGAAATGTTAGCTGTGCAGAATGCTCTGACAGCCTTCAAGGACCACATTCTTCCAGGACAACTAATGGTAAAGACAGACAACACCACTGTCATGTGGTACATAAACAAGCAGGAGGGTACACATTCTTACCCCCTCTGCAGACTAGCCATGGCATTGTGGAACACAGCCTTGAGCTACCAAGTGAATCTACAAGCTCAATTCCTGTCAGGAACACTAAATACACTGACAGATGGACTAAGCAGAAACCTCATGGACCCACATGAGTGGAAACTGGAAACAAGGATTTTCAACATGTTGACAAGCAAATGGGGGAGCCCAGATATAGACCTTTTTGCCTCCCCCCAGAACCATCAACTGGACAAATTTTGCACTAGAATTCCCCACAAGCTAGCTTGGAAAGTGGAGTCTCTATCCTTCAGCTGGAAAAACCTATCAGTTTATGCCTTTCCTCCTCTGCCTCTGCTCTCCAAGGTATTACTAAAGATCAAACGGGACAAACCAAGGATGATTTTAATTGCACTAGACTGGCCTCACCAACACTGGTACCCACTCTTGTGCAGTGTGTCACGCTTGGCTCCATGGCACCTGCCTCAGATTCCTTCCCTGTTGTCTCAGCAGGAGAACCAGATTCTGCACCCTCAGCTGCAAACCCTGAACCAAGCAGTCTGGCTAATTACCTAATCTGTCCTTCACCATCCGTCAGTAAATCAGTGATGGATATCATTTTAAAGGCAAGAAGGCCTAGTACTAGAAAAACTTACGCTGCAAAATGGAAAAAGATTCTGTGCCTGGAACCAATCTCAAGGAATGAACGCAGCAGTGCCTAATTTAACTCAGATTCTACAATACTTGACTGAGATGCTTCATAAGGGCTTGCTTTTTTCCTCCATCAAAATTCATGCCTCAGCCATTTCAACTCATTATAACACAGAGCCTCCCCTCTTCTCTCACCCACTGCCCAAGCAGATGTTCTTCGTGTTTCACTGTTGCAGTCATTACATTTGGGGGTAATCTGCTGGCAGTTTGCCCTCAGCCGGCCTGATTAACAAAGTCTTGGGTCCTGCGTCAGTTGCTGTCCCTTCTTCCATGACGTCAGGTCGTCAGGGGTATAAAACATGCAGCCGACGCCATTACATCCGTCTGTCTTGCTGAGCTGTGCCCGAAGCAGAAGCAGTTCGCAAGTGCCGGTCAGCCGACTCCTGAAATTTTCGTTTTTGAGTTTCAGAAATGAAGTCTTCAACTTAAAGCCAAGTACCCCGTTGGGGAAACTTTTTCTTGCTCCTTACCAATGTCAGTAAAAGTTAATAGTTGTATTACTTGTGGGAAGCAAATACCTCATAAGGATTTTCATTTGTACTGTATTCCTTGCCTAGGCCCTGACCATGATGTACCTTGCTGTCGGTTTTGTGCTTTATTTAATCAGCGCACTATCCATCGGTACATTTCTGCTTCAAAATATTTCACTTCCCGGTTTAATTATCCAGAAATGACATTGGTTAGCCATCCAACTACAGGAATACCGAAAAAACGCAAAGAAAAAGACAGAGATAGGCCTTTGAGTTCCAAAACTGCTGACGACGTTTCTCCTAAGCCAGTCGTCAGTTAGCCGGTACTCACTGAGGTGCTTTCGCAGCCCCTGATACCCGCTACTTCTTATTCGCAGGCCACTACTAAGACCCATTCAGAGTCAGGTATGCCGCGAGATGCTTCACATATGGAACCCGCGGATGTCTCTACCTTGGATGGGTCCGGAGCCACTGAGCAGGCACCGGCTTCTGAGGGTGTTTTCAGGCCTACAGATTTGCATATTAAACAGCCTCCAGCTTCAGTGCTAAGGCCTAAATCTCGATCTATGTCAAAAATCCAACGCCCAGGCCACATGTTCAGGCCCCTATGCCTAAAAAACAATGATCAAAATGGCTGAGGATTTAATTACTCTAATCAGGGGTAATCAACCCCCCCCCCCCCCCAAGAGGCCTAGGATTGAATTTGACTATGAATCCTCTGAACAGGACTCTGTTTCTTCTGACTCTTCCAATGAACTGGCTTTGTTCATACCTACTTATGAGGACGCTGATGCAGAGGATTCCATTCCCTCTGCATCTTCGCCTGAGGATTTCTCTTTTGGGGAAACTTTACATACCTTAAGGGAGCATTTCCACTGGGAAAGTCAGGATTCCTCTGAATCCAAAAAGAGGCTTAGGGATTTCCTTCTTCTTCCTCAGCATAGGCCTTTGGCTATACCTCCTGTTCTAGACATTGTTGTTGATGATTTTTCAGAATCTAGTATGGCTCCTGATTCTCTGCCTCCGGCTCCTTGTAAGCCAGACAGATACTACAGGGTTCCTGACTCCCACAAACTCCTTTTCAAAAATCCTATTGCAGATCCTGAAACCATTTCTCAGCGTCCCAAGGGCATTAAGGCTTCTACTGCTAAAAATCCTACCCCTTCTGATAAAGATTCCAGGGCGCTGGATAGATTGGGTAAGAAGGTTTACACTTCTGTAACCTTGGCAGTCAGGGCTTTAAACTGCCTAAACTGTCAATTTCATATGCTAAAATATCAACAGCATATCATGGGACTGCTTAAACAGAAAATTATGTTAATTTCTGACTGTGGAAAAATAAAGATTTACAGGATTTATTGCATTCAGCTGAACAAGTTGGAAGACATACTTTGCAATGTGGTTTTGATTCTTTGGAGGCCTCTTACAGGGCTGCTGTAACTGGGTCTGTGCTAAGAAGGCATGCTTGGCTCAAAGAGCAAAGTCTGCTTGATCATATTAAAGCAAAATTGTTGGATGCTCCTTTACAACAGGACCGTCTCTTTGGTAATAAGGCTGAAGAAGTTTTAAAAAAGATGGAAGGTAAAGCTAAATCTATGCAAACTGTGAAAGATTTCTTACAAGTCCAACCTCCAAGATTTAGTAGGCACTGGCCTACTAAGAACTGGTCCTTTCCAGTTCCTTCGAGAGCCACTCAAGTCAAACCCAGACATTCCAAAGGCTCCAGGTTTCAGTCACAAGGACCTTTAGAACAAAGCAACAACACCTCCCTATGGTAAGCAGTCTCAGTGACTTCCCTTTACACTTACCAAGCACTTACCTTTTAGCCGCCCCTTTGGGGGGGGGGGGACTGGCTCTTCATGCAAGAAACTGGCAACTTATAAACCAGGACAAATGGGTTTTAAATATAGTATCCCAGGGATACAGATTTCATTTCCACATGTTGCCAATTCCAAACGGATGGCCATACCTGCCCCCAAGTCAGTGGGCAGAGGCCCAGAAACAAGTACTTTCACTCATGAACATGGGGGCTATTCAACCAGTTCCAAAAGAGGAAAAGGGACAAGGTTTTGTATTCAAGACTTTTCCTGGTACCCAGAAAAGACAAATCATGGCGTCCAGTTCTGGACTTATCTACTCTAAACACCTTTCTGGGCATTCCAAAATTCAAGATGCTAACTCTTCACCAGTTACTTCCTATGCTAGGCAAAGATGTCTGGTTGACAACTCTAGATTTAAAAGAGGCTTACCTGCGTATCCCAATCGGGGAATCTTGCAGAAGATACGTCCGCTTCAAAGCAGGCTACTTGCATTACCAGTTCTCTGCACTGCCCTTTGGCTTATCTACTGCACCCAGGGTCTTTACAAAGTGCCTGGCTCCAGTAATTGCATTTTGCAGACAAAGAATATTGAAATATATCCATACCTGGAAGATTGCCTAATTCAGGCAGAAAACAAGGACACTCTTTTAACCATCCGACGTTTGTAAAAAAGGTTCTGACTTGTCTAGGGTACACTATACATGAAAAGAAATCACAACTGGTACCCTCTCAAAAAATTACATTCCTGGGTACAATTTTGAATACAACTGTCCAGATGGCTTTCCTTACGCCAGAGAAACAAATTCATTCGGAGACTTACTTCAAACAGGTGGCCACAAAAACCCTGCTTTCTGCAAGGCAAATACTGCAAGCCTTGGGGTTCATGGCCTCCTGCATTCTTCTAATTCCATATGCAAGACTGCATATGAGGAAACTTCAGTGGTACTTAAAAAGTCTATGGAGTCAGCATTGTCACAACCTGGAAACAATGATTCCTATCATACCTTGCCTGCAACTAGAGTTCCTATGGTGGGCAGAGGCCTGCCACGAAAACAAGGGACTGCCATTCACACCATCCCCAGCCGCCCAAACCCTAACTACAGACGTGGGGGGCACGTCTGGCAGGGAAGTGCTTTCAGGGCAAATGGAGCCCAAATCAAATGCACCTTAATATCAATCAAAAAGAAATGCTAGCTGACGGAATGCACTGACAGCCTTCAAGGACTACCTTCATCCACGACAATTAATGATAAAGACAGACAACACCACGGTTATGTGGTACATAAACAAGCAGGGGGGTACACACTCCTACCCCCTTTGCAGACTAGCCATGGCATTGTGGAACACGGCCTTGACCTATCAAATACAACTACAAGCTCAATTCCTGCCAGGAAAGCTGAATACTCTGGCAGACGAACTAAGCAGAAATCTCATGGACCCACACGAGTGGAAAATGGAACCATGGATTTTCAACATGTTGACACGCAAATGGAGGAGTCCAGACATAGATCTTTTTGCCTCACCCCAGAACTATCAGTTGGACAAATCTGCACAAGAACTCATCACAAAAAAGCCTGGAAAGTGGATGCTCTATCCTTCAGCTGGAAAAATCTATCAGTCTGTGCCGTTCCCCCTCTGCCTCTGCTCTCCAAAGTTCTACTAAAAGTCAAAGAGGACAAACCAAAAATGATTTTGATTGCTCCAGACTGGCCTCGCCAACACTGGTACCCACTCCTGCACATTGTGTCATACCTTCCACTGTGGCACCTGCCTCAGACACCTTACTTGCTGTCTCAACAGAACAACCAAATTCTGCACTCTCGGCAACAAACTTTGAATCTTGCAGTATGGCTAATCACCTAAATTCACCCTTAGCATCCCTCAGCAAACCTGTGATGGATGTCATTTTGGAGGCAAGAAGGCCTAGTACTAGAAAATCTTATGCTGACAAATGGAAAAGATTCTGTGCCTGGAACTGATCTCCAGGGATAAGCACAGCAGTGCTCAATATTCCTCATATTTTACAATACTTAACTGAGATGCTTCACAAGGGCCTGTCCTTTTCTTCCATAAAAATCCATGCGTCAGCCATTTCAGCTCATTACAACACAGACCCTCCCCTCTTCTCTCATCCTCTGCTAAAGCAGTATCTCAGAGGGGCCAAAAACTTAAGACCACCCAGGAGAGCTCCAACCCCTGCCTGGGACCTCAATTTTGTATTGGAAAAACTCACTGTCCATCCTTTTGAGCCAGCTGCTACTGCAGACTTAAAATTTCTCTCCTGGAAAACAGCTTTCCTTTTAGCAGTCACTTCAGCTAGAAGGATTTCTGAATTACAGGCTCTTATGGCAGTGGAGCCTTTCATCATTTTTTATGTGGACAGGGTATCTCTCAGGACCAATCCATCCTTCATGCCTAAGGTGGTATCCAGTGTGGCTCTTAATCAGACCACTCATTTGCCAATTTTCTTTCCCAATCCACAGAACAAGGGGGAGTGGATTCTGCAGTCATTGGATGTACACAGACAACTTAGATTTTACTTAAACAGGACAAAATCTCAAAGAAAATCTGAACAACTACTGGTGGCATTTGCTGCAGGGGCAGAGGGAAATGCTATTTCAAAGCAAACTATTTCCAAATGGATAAGCCATTGTATTTGTTCTGCTATATGCACCATGGAAAAACTATCCCCCAGGGGATCAGATCCCATTCCACCAGGGCTGCATCTACTTCTACAGCCTTTCTTAGAGGTGTTCCTACCAGGGACATTCTAGAAGCTGCTACCTGGAGCTCAGTTCATACGTTCACCAAACATTACCATTTACTTTTTTTTTTTTTTCTAAATCCAGAGCTGGCTTTGCCACTGCTGTCCTGCACGGCCTTATAGCTGGTCCTAATGCTGTAAAATTCCCTCCACCCTACCATAGCTTTGGGAATCTACCCAAATGTAATGACTGCAACAGTGAAACACGAAGAACATAAAACAGTTGTGTACACTTACCATAAATGTAGATGTTCGAGTGTATTCACTGTTGCAGTTCTGGTTACCCTCCCTCCAGCCCCCTATTTTTCTCTGGCTATATCTCTACTTTCTGTCACTATGCTTAAAAGCCCTTTTGGTGTATTTGCTTTTGGGATTGGAGGTATATTTTTTGTGTTTTTAATTTTATTTGCTCCCCCATTTGGGGGGCACCTGACATCTGGGGCAAGAAAAACTGATGTAATGGCATCGGCTGCATGTTTTATACCCCTGACGACCTGACGTCATGGAAGAAGGGACAGCAACTGACGCAGGACCCAAGACTTTGTTAATCAGGCCGACTGAGGGCAACCTGCCAGATTACCCAAATGTAATGACTGCAACAGTGAATACACTCTAACATCTACATTTATGGTAAGTGTACACAACTGTACTTCGTGTAAACTTACCATAAATGTAGATGTTCGAGTGTATTCACTGTTGCAGTCCTGGTTACCCTCCTTCCAGCCCCCTTTCTTCTTTTGTCTATACCTCTAGTCTCACTTACTATGCTCTAAAAACTTTTTGGTGTATTTGCTTTTTTGTTGGAGGTGTATCCTTGTATTTATAGATTGAATTGCTTCCCATTAGGGGGCACCTGACATCTGGGGCAAGAAAAACTGATGTAATGGTGTCGGCTGCATGTTTTATACCCCCTGACGACCTGACGTCATGGAAGAAGGGACAGCAACCAACGCAGGACCCAAGACTTTGTTAATCAGGCCGACTGAGGGCTTCTGCAAGCAGATAACCCAAATGTAATGACTGCAACAGTGAATACACTTGTACATCTACATTTATGGTAAATGTACACAACTGTACTTTCTGTCTCTATGTCGTTCTTGCTCTATCTCTGTTTCTGTCTTTATCTCTCTTGAACTTGCTTTCACTCTACCCCTTTGTCTCTCAAAGGGGCAGCACATACACAGTGAGTAAAAACTGATCTTCAATCAAACCCAGTGAAGTTCCATACTGCACATGGTAACTACAAGAGGAATTGAGTCATAACACTGCACCCTGTTAGTTGACTGAGAAGCAAAAGATAATCAGTCAGGCATGGTGTAGGAAAAGTTACAGTATACTGTTAAACTCGTAATAAAAGTCCCATGATTTACTGTGTCAGATGCAGCTGACAAACCAATGAGGGTAAAAACAGAACATAACCTTTGATTTGTAGTCATAAGGAGATCCCCAGCACCCAAGTAAAGCTTGTTTTCATTGTGTGTTGATATAAAACCACACTGGCATGGGTCGAAGAGATCTTGAGTGGTTAATTATGAATGTCTGCATAGGTGCAACTTTTTCAGAGACCTTGGATATAAGGGAGGGTTAAGGCATGTCAGCAGTTCAATTGGGTGTTCAAATTCTAAGACGTCGTCTTGAAAATTGGAATAATCAGTTTAATTTTTAAATAGGTGAGAAAACAGTCTATTAAAGAGCACTTAACAGTTTGGAAAATAATGTACTGTAGTGAACATGAATGCAATGGAGATATACTTGGCATAATGTTTAAGGTCTTTGCCTCCCATGCGCAAGGTGCAAAGTTGAAGCCTGACCTCTTGTCAGTGCTTGTGTAGAGTGTGCATGTTCGCCTTGTCTCTGTGGTGTTCTACCCAAAAACATGCTGGGTGTTTCCACGCCAAACTTGCCCAAGAATAGAGTTGCTGAGTTGTGGTGGCAGCAGCACAAACTCTAAATGGTGCCTATTGGGGGAAGATTTATATAGACCAATGACTTTGGGCATCAGCTGTGGAGCACAGTATCCTCTAGATAGGAGAAAATGAATCCTGGACTGAGCCATGTCAGAACTAGCCACTCATTGGTTTAAAAAACTGACTGTAGGTGAATGACCATTGGTATTTGCCAGTTTTAAATGGTTTGAATACCCAGCCTACAATAACCTACACCAGTGACCCATGCTATCGGTGGGAGGAGTCTCTGTTTCCCTGTTGGCCAGTGTGTGTCCACCTTAAATCCCAGCAGTCATGGGTCAATAAGTTACTAGTTGCCCAGTATCCAGTTGCCAAATTTGGGTTACCTGTGACAGGTTGATCGAAAGCTGGATGTAAAAATAATAAGCCTACCAAACATGAACTAAACATTGCTACTCTCCATATAGGTTCGGTGATGGGACACAGCATGGAAATGGATGACAGGATTTAAGGAGGAAGACTGGACATTCTTTTTATCCAGGAGTCAAGGTGGAAGGACAATGTAGCAAAGCCACTTGGAATTTTTGGTGAGGAAGAGGCTTCAAAAAACCATGAGGAATGTTGTCAGAATTAGTAAAAGACTTGTGGCATTCAGGTTCCATTGTAAGGTTAGGGCAGTATTTCATAATATCAGCTTATGCCTCACAGCAGGGTTGTGATGGTGAGAAAAAGAGTGCAGTCAGGCAGCAGTTGCAGGACCTATTCAATAAAGCAGCACACCATGAATTGGCATTGATAATGAGGGGCCTGAATGCACATACTGGGGCAGGTAAAACAGGATATCAGGAGTGACTGGATCCACATCAGTAAGGCCTAAAGATTAAAGAAGGAGAGGCCAGTCTAGACTTGGCTTGATGTAGCCAACACATGACTCGTCAAGAAAAACAGTTGCAAGAGCACTTACAAGATTGACCAACTAACAACTGTGGCAGACTTCTTCCTAGAAGGGAGGGAGCACTGGGATAGAGTCAGTGATGGCAAAGTTCTTCCCAGTGAAACAGTCAGTTCACAACATAAACCACCACAGTCAACTGCAAGCTGTGGTCAGTGAAAGCTCTTAATGTCAGAGGCTAGGCTGAAGACCTGGAAGTTGACTTGAGAGAAAGCACAAGAGTTCACAGAAGTACTTGGGGCACTAGCACCCCAGGAAGAAGAGGAAATGGGTTGAGTTGAAAAAGAATGGCAGCTCCTCAAAACAGCATGTGTGTAAACTATAGAACAGATACTCATCTGAGCCAGGTATGGAATTAAGGTTCATAAGGAAAGCTGATAGTGGACTACAGAAGGCCAAGGAGTCCACAAAAGAGAGGAGTGCAGGAAAAAGTGGGAGATAGAAAAGACAGACCAGGTTGAGAAGGAAAACTGGCTGGCTTACAAAGAGGCTAAGATAGCAATTGTGATGGCCAAGAACAGGGCATCAGAGGTACTTTACCATCATTTGGAAAGTGAATCAACAGATGGCACAAAGAATCTCCATCAGCTTGAAAGTTAGACAGAAAGGTAAAGAAGATAGGCACCCTTCATAAGGGATGTCTGCAACAGCCTGCTCACCAGTCCACAGGACGTCAAAGGCAGGTGGAAGGAGTAGTTTCTGAATTAAGAAAAACTGACTGAGACTGTACTACTCCAGACTCAGCCTACGGTGAAAGAGGAAGAGGCCACCCTGGGAAAGGTAAGAACAGTGCTAGGGAAAAATGAAGTCAGGCAAAACAGCAGACTCAAATGAGGTCATGGTGAATGTGATCAAAATGTTGGGAGAATTGACGGAAGAAATGGCTCCAGAGGGTATTCATAACCGTATGGACAGAAAGGTGTATTCCAGTTGACTGGAGAATAAACATTCTAATGCTAGTGTACAAGAGCAAATGGGACATTTTACAGCTGTGAGCAGTATAGACGTATCACACACATGAAAGTTCTGGAGAGGATGACTGATAAACAGTACACAGAGTAGAAGGACGTTAGCTGGGATTTGAGCAGTTTGGATTCTTATAAGGCTGCAGCACAACTGACCCAATAGTCGAGACGAAGCTAGAGATGGGGAATGAGTCTAACTGGGCTTTCCTGGACTTTGAGAAAAGTGTGAAATAAGGTTTCAAGAAAGCTGATTTTGGCAGTCCTGCACTGGTTCAGAGTCATACAAATGCTGGTAGAATTTGTGCAGCATATGTTCAAGGATCCATTGACATGAGTATGAATGATGTTCAGACTCTGAGGAGTTTCCAGTGGGATTGGATGTGCATCAGGGTTCAGCCCAATGGCGTTCATACTCAGAATATAATCACAAAACTGCAAATTTAATTGTAATCCAAAAGAGAGCAGTGTGATCTGAAACACAAGACCCTTCTGAGCAGTACCTGTCTGCTGAAGAAAAAGTTGACTGGTCAGTATGAAAAGCAATAGAATAAATCGAAAGCAGTGTTTACTAGTTCCCATAAAACAGTAATGCTCAGGAAGATGAATCATCTTCAGAGTAAAAGACATCGTCCTTAATTCAAAGAATATTCAAATGAGTAGTCAAAGAATATTTTTGGGAATTGCTAGAAGAGGGTAGTGTCCAAGGACTGATAATTCGGCTGCATGTAACAGGTTGTTCTAGAGCAAAAGCTGAAATATAAGTTTAGTCAAAAGTCATATCCTTGTATATTCCCCAGTTAGTCAACTGTAGACATTTGAGTACAGACAGAAATGGCAGAACAAAGAAATCAAAATGAACAAACTGAGGAGTCAAGAACCTAAAAGAAAGTTAAAAGAAAGTTCAGTTGATGCTAAAACACAAAAGGTGCTCTCAGAGGAGGCTGCTGCCACTAATCTCACTAATGTATCGACTTGTACTGAAAAATTATTTACTGGGAAGTCGGGCATTAATAACAAATGTAATAGAGGCATTAAAAAACTGAAAATTTGCTTACTGAATTTCTTAAAACGTTTATATAAACGGTATTTCTGTGGAGTCATTCTACTACTTAGTGGAAAAGGGCTAGTATATGAATAAGGGAGATATATGCGATCCAAGGACTTATAGACATGGAAGCCTCCTTTCCAACACTAAAATTATGAGAAAATTAGTGGGTAAACCAGTAGTCCTAAGTGTAAGTTTGATGACACAAATATACTTCAAAAAGGCATACTAGCTTTGGAAATAATTTTTTCTGTAATAACATAATTGGTGTCTCAAACAGTGGTCGTTCTGTTGACATCATTTATGTTGCTTTTTCAAAATGCATTTGATGTGGTGCATCACAAACTGCTTATAAAAAATACAGATTGTGACTTTTCTAGATTGATGATTGAATCAATAGCCAGTTAACTTACTACAATAATGCATTGAGTTAGGAAAAAATGTGGGGGATTGAATACAGTGGCCAAGAGCGTTCTACAAGACTCTGTCCTAGGACATTAGTTCAGTGTTTGTCTAACAGCCTTGAACATTTCTTCTGTGTAATTTAAACACATTATATAGGAGAGATTTTGTCCACAGCTGTGGAGTGCAAGCTCCTTTAAGATGCCCTTTTAATCAATGACCAGAGGCAAACTATATGTCTGTCAATGTTAGAGAAAATCTGTTACTTGCCCCTACTAATTATGGCATTCAGTGACAGACCAAATGAGTTGGAAAGAGTTGATATTTACATAAAATTTGGAGTAATGGTAGATAATTTTTAATGTTTTCATTTACATACAGATATCCCTTTTAAGAATGTATTTTAAAATTCCTGAAGTCTGGGAGCCCAAATGGTATGATAGATTTGTAATGTAATCTTGTTACTGAAGTAATATATTGAAAAATTGAACATGTACAAAAATGCTTATCAAAAACTAGAAAACATGAAGGGGTTATGTTACTATGAAAGATTAACAAAGCTTTACTTGTTTGAACTGTTGAAGCATTAGAGGAGACCCTTTCAGGATGTATAATGTCTGCTAGTGGCTTCCTATTTGAATGCTTCAGGCTTAAAAGAAATCTGTGATCACTGAAGTTTAAATTTAGAAGAAACATAACAAACAAAGGCATTTTTCTTGGCACTGTGAGAAGGTAGTGGAACTGTGGTACTTTCTGCCTTGGCAAATGAGCTATATTACTAACTAGGTTGTATTAAAATCAAAATGTTGTAAGATCTGGTAAGCAATTCATGTCCTTAACTAATAAATTGATTAAAGACAGAATAGACTTTTCGTTTGAAACTTGTGTATTTGTACTTGTTCTGTATGGGAACTTCAACTCTGTCTTGGGAGCCATACAGTCAATGGCCCTTCTTTCACACTGACCCACCAGCAGCCCAACCCATTCTTTAAGCTAGGTCACCAGCAGAATATATCGCCACATTACCTCTGCATCAGTGTGCCAGCAGTTGTTAGAGTACCCTAGCTGTCATTTAGCTCTGCTTGTCTAAGATCCCTTGCAGTGTTGGAGGAATCTGTTAGGGTATATAAGGCTGTATTTGTAATTTAGTGATAATTTTAAACTGGTTTTAAGTAATGACATACATGACTTTCTGTCTAGCCTTCTACAGTAGAGGGGCCCATGCTAAAAGTTATGTTTGTGTCTTCGCATGTTTCTTGTTATATTGTATGCAGCCATGCACTTGTGTGGCATCCACAAATTACAGAATTCAAAGTGCTACCGCTTCTTTATTGCAACAAGGTTTGGATGAAATACTGACATATAGGCCTCGCAGGTCAGGTCAGCAAGTTGCTAGAGTACCCTGGCTGTCATTTAGCTCTGCTTGTCTAAGATCCCTTGCAGTGTTGGAGGAATCTGTTAGGGTATATAAGGCTTTATTTGTAATTTAATGATAATTTTAAACTGGTTTTAAGTAATGACATACATGACTTTCTGTCTAGCCTTCTACAGTAGAGGGGCCCATGCTAAAAGTTATGTGTGTGTCTTTGCATGTTTCTTGTTATATTGTATGCAGCCATGCACTTGTGTGGCATCCACAAATTACAGAATTCAAAGTGCTACCACTTCTTTATTGCAACAAGGTTTGGATGAAATACTGACGTATAGGCCTGGCAGGTCAGGTCAGCAAGTTCCTCAAATATGTGAATGAAGCTCTAATGAAAACTAAAATATTAGTTCTTCAGAAGGTCCATGGCATCCATGGATCTAGATGTGTTTTATTCCAGAGTTTTCTGTTGAGGGGTGTAGATTAGTGAACAGAGTCAAATTCCTGGCACCTTCTCTCGTAAGTCATTGACTGCTTACTTTTTGTACAGTTTTAGTTCAAGGTAATATAACTGCTTGTATCTTCATTGTAATATGCTATTCATTTGTATGACTGGGAAGCTGTCCACTTAGTTTTCTTTGCCCCCCCCCCCCCTTTATCATTTTGCTGGCCTACAGTAATTCTTGCCAGACAGTAAGCAGATTGTCCAGTGTACCACATAATCATTCCTCATGAGTTGCTCTTTTTTCACATACATCCCTTTTGAGAATTGTTGTGTGTAACATGTGAGTGCTCACTATAATATTACATTGTTGATTTTTTTAAATATATATAGTAAATATGATACTAAGTTGACCTGCATAGTAAATGCTGATTTAGTTCCTTTGTCGCCTTCCGGAGAGCTTTTCATTCCCATTTTTTTTTCCTATGGCCACTTTTCATTTCTTAATGGTATGGTTATCTGTTTCATGGAACTTTCTGTTGGAAATCTTCTTATATGACTCAAACCCATTGCCTTTGTCTGTTTTTATGCAAGTTCCCATACCACTGGTATTCAGAATAAAATGCTGTTACAAATTGTGTGTCAAGTAGTAGCATGCTGTACTCTTGCAGTGCTCTGTATGATGACACTAAATCAAAGTTCCATCTGGTGCTGTGCAGGCAAATGTTCTTTTGCAGGGCTTGAAATAAGCAGGATCATTTCTTGTGTATCTGTTTTGCATCTTCCCAATTAAGTAACTATTAAGTCATAACAGCTGGTTTAATTTTAAGCTGCTAATAGCTGTATCCTCTGCCTTTCTATGAAAATAGTATATCTTAAATTGTTTTCCTGACAAAAACATGGAATATATAGTACATTGCATGTACGATACTCTGTAGATATTTGTAGACAGAATCATGTTAATACCCTTGGCTATTTTGAAATGGTTCTGTTAAACTGTGCAAATATGCATTTTTTCACCAGCAATTATGATGACACCTCTGAACTATAATTATTCCATAGATATGAACAGACTTCAATAAAGCCTGATTTACCAATGTTAAAAATGGTATTGTGTATTTCTGTTGCAGTGGTGAAACAAGGTACAACAAGGAAAAGCTTCTTCAAGGTAGGAAGTCTGAATTCATCATTTATTACATGTCTTTTAGATGTATTATGCTGGTAGCTGCTCATCTTTGTTTTATATGATGTAGTCGGCTGTCTGCCAACAGAATCAACATGTTAATAAATTTAAATTATGTTGAATTGTTGTCTCCACACATGAGCTTGGAAGACCCGCGACATATAAAAACTACAGGCATGGACCAAGGGTTCAAAGGTTGCATTTTTTAAACATTGCATTACTGGTTTCCCTTTATTTTCTGACAGTTTACCAAGAGACCTGGGCCTTCAAAAAAAAAAAAAACTAAGTATATGCATAGCTCTTAATCTGGAGTCACCACTGAGCTTTAATGTGCCCTGGTCTTCAGAGGGTCTTAGTCAGATATATACAGAAGTCATCTTTAGATGCCTTTCTTTGTATGCCATAATTAAATTACCAGGTAGCCTGTAACATTTATGTAATATAAAGCATTTTTTTCTTTTTATGGTTGATGTTTTTGCTAAATTTGTTTACCTTGCAAATACATTTTCAACTATGACTTTTGCTTAAATTGGTTACTGTGTACTTTTCAGATAGGTAAAGAAATAACTTCTTGATCCCAACTGGTTTTCTATCGTAATGAACAAAAAAAAAATACAAAAACAACAGTAAAACCAAACCAACTTGTGAAGTAAAATAATAAAGCCTGGAAATAAGACTAAAGTCTGATGAAGTCTCAGTATTTGTAGAGACGAAAGCACTTACTGAAGGTGTTTGTTAATGGAGTAAAGTTTCTGGTTTTAATGTTAAGTTGTCAATCTCGCCTTCATTCTTGCTTGATGGGTTTGCTAAGCTCGAGAGTCACTTTTACCAGCTCGAGGCAGCTCCATATCCCATGATGCAAGGCGGTAAGTACCCAGATCTCGTTTGCCGCTAAGCTGATGAGGTCCTCCTTTTACCAGCTCCTGGTAAGTGATTTATACACTACTGTTTTTGCCCCTTTTTCTATTTAAACTTTAATTTTAACAGTTTTAGACTAGTTTTAGTTCCGTTCTGACTAGAATTCCCTCTCTCCTTAAAAGTTTTTAGTCAGGCCTTCTCCCATCCCATCCCCCCCCTTGTTAGGGTGTGTGTGTGTATGTGAGAGATTAGTGTTTCTTTAATTTTGGGATAATATTTTCTTGGACAGGTGTTGTGTGTGTGTTTTTTTTACACCATGTCTAAGGAAAGGGTCTCAGGCTTTAAGAAGTGTGACTCGTGCTGTCAGAAGATGTCTCTGACAGACGGTCACACTTCTTGCTTATACTGCCTGGGACCTCTCCACCTGCAGGACTCCTGTGCGATATGTCATTCTTTTAGCCAGAGAGTCCTGCAGGAAAGGAGAAACCAGCTTATTTTGAGGGGCCTACTTAAACCGGAGGGCTCTCCGGCTAAGTCGGCTCCAACCAAGACTTCCAAGTCTTCCAAGGCCCAGGCTTCTGTGTCCAAGCCTGCGGCCTTGGCTCCGACTCTTTCAGAGTCGAGATCGGCTCCGGCTGGAGCCGATCCTGGTTTACACAAACCTTCCGATTCTGGTTCGGTCACTTCGGTGTCTGCTCCGATCGGTTCCGACCACCATGTGGCTCAGGCTTCGGTGTCGGCACCGACCGGCTCCGACACCCTTACTTTTATGTCTGTATTGGCTCCGGCCGGAGCCGATGCATCGAAACTTTCTGTCGGTGCCGAAAAGTTGTCGGCTCCGACAGCTTTCATAGTTTCGTCGGCTCTGATGGTTCCTTCGAGGAAGAGGTCCAGGTCCCCTTCCTTGGAACCGATATTCTCGGCTCCGGCATCTCCTCTCCTCTCGGAACGGAGCCATCGGAGCCGATCATCCAGGTCATCCAGGCTTTCTGACCATGATTTAGAGAGGGTGGACAGTAGATTATTAAAATCACAGGCACTGGCCCAGATGCTACATAGTCCGTCTCAACAGACGACTATTAGTCCACACCCCATTGCAGTTCTTCCTTCGACTCTACCCCAGAGTTTGGAGTTGGTGTCTTCGGGAATGGTTTCTGCTAGGGCTGAGGGACAGATACCCCCCCCTTCTGCTTCTTCAGCCTCTACTCTTATCTCCTCTTCGAGACCTTCCTTAGAGGGATTCGGTGGTCGGGCTTCCCTGGTCTCCTCCGAGGGGTGAGTGGCATCGGACCCTTGTCTGACCCCTCTTCCCCTTGGAGCCTCGGCCTTGGTGAGCTCGGCTCCGACATCTGCCTCGAGCCTTCCCTTCGGTGGGCCCTGGAGTTCCTGGTTCTTCGGAACGGGTTCTCTCGGACCTCCCTGGGAGGGGAGCCTTCGAGGTGTGAAGAGTGTGCTGGCCACTGGACTCAGCCAGCAGTCTGTTCCCTTA
The DNA here is from genome assembly GCF_019279795.1 of Protopterus annectens. NCBI lineage: Eukaryota > Metazoa > Chordata > Ceratodontiformes > Protopteridae > Protopterus > Protopterus annectens. Next base: position 164,234,718 of record NC_056745.1, on the reverse strand, counting down.
GCTCCTCCCTCTATGGTGCCTGTCGATATCTCTGCCATTTCTCTTGCTCCCGGACCCAGAGATCCTCCGCCTCAGGTTTCCCCACTGGGAAGAACCCCCTCTTCCGAGGATTCTCCTGATCAGTCAGGGGATCCTCCGCGCAAGAGGACCTGTAAGAGGAAACACGTAGACTCCCCCGAGTCTATCACTTCAGATACCGACTTAGATGAGTCAGAGGGATCCCCAAGATCCCCCTCTGAGGATGTCTCCTTTTCAGACATCCTAGAACTCCTTAAACAGAGGGAAACTGGCCCTCCAATAATCCCTCTGAGGATGAGTCGGTATACCTGGAGGCGTTTGGATCTCGGCCCTCCACCTCCTGGGTGTCTCCGCCTTTCGACCCCCTTATGCAGGTTATTGCTCGAAAGGCTTGGGCTGCTCCTGACTCTGTAGAGCCAGTCCCTAGGAGGCCTTCTAAATTTATTACTGCCCCTTCGGACAAGCAATTCCTCACGAAAGGTGTCCCTGCTGATGCCATGGTGGTGGCAGCTGCCACTAAGAAGGAACTTGCAGATCCTTCCGTACCTGTCCATCCTCCTAATAAGGACTCTAGGACCATGGATAGGTATGGCAAGCGGATGTTCTCTTCAGCGACCTTTGCTATGCGTTCGCTGAACTACCTATGTCACTTCACCAGACTCCAGAGGGATATCCTTAAGGAGCTAGGTGAAGTAGTATAGGGCCGCAGGTACAGGTGTGGCTCTTAGACGCCAAGCCTGGATGCGGCTCTGTAATTTTGCAGATCCCTTTAAGGCGTCCTTCACAAACTCTCCCTTTGATGGGTCAGCTTTGTTTGGCCCTCAAGTGAAGGAAACGTTGACCAGGTGTGAGCAGGACGGCAAGACTCTTTCTGCCGTAGGGGTCAGTTTTTCCACACCTTCTAGACCTTACCCCAAAGGGCAGAAGGGTGGCAAAATGTGGTTCCATAAATCCCAAGGAGTCGCCGGATTCACGTGGTCAGTTTACCCCTAGAGGCAGAGGGGTAACAATAACAGACGCGCTCTAGAGGCAGAGGGGTCCACAAAACCAGGGAAGCAGAGAGCCTCTCTGACAAGCCCTTTCAGCATCCCTGAGATGTTGCCCGACTGTCCATCCTTGGAGGCAGTCCGGGGAAGACTATCGCTGTACCCAGAAGCCTGGCGTTCCCTCGCTCAAGACAGATGGGCACAGGCGATCATATCCGCGGGTTACAAAATTCCTTTCGAGGAAAGTCCTTTCTATCACTCAAATTCCCTTCCAGATGTACCACCCAGTCTAAGGGAAATTGCAGAGTTAGAAGTCTTAAAACTTCTGCAAAAAAGAGCCATTCAGCCAGTTACAACAGATCATTCAGAGCCCGGAATCTACTCAAGGTTCTTTTTGGTCCCCAAAAAGATGGGAGACTGGAGACCAATATTGGATCTCAGCAGACTCAACAAGTCTGTGAGGAAGACAAGATTCCGAATGGTCACTCTTCAGTCAATTACAGAAGGACAACTGGATGTGCTCAATAGATCTTCAGGATGCGTACTATCACATAAAAATTCACAGACGCTCCAGGAGATTTCTCCGCTTTCGGCTGGGGTCCAGTCATTTCCAGTTCAGAGCTCTGCCCTTTGGTCTCACTACAGCCCCCAGAGTGTTCACCAAATGTATGGCAGTGGTAACGGCTCACCTGAGACGTCAAGGATTCCAGGTGTTTCCGTATCTCGACAAATGGCTCCTTTCAGCCACCACCAGGCATCAGCTTCTTCAAGCCAGGGATTATACAATAAATCTTTGCTCTCAATTGGGCATCTCGATCAACTCAGGAAAATCCTCCTTATTGCCCTGCCAGTCTATTACTTTCATAGGCGCAAACTTAAACACTGTTCGGATGTCAGCTACCCTTACAGATCAAAGAATCTCAGGCATTCAAAGTCACGTCAGGATCATTCTAGCCAGCAAGAAGGTACAGGCCAGAATGGTTCTAAAGGTGTTGGGCCTCATGGCTGCGGCCATTACCCTTCTTCCCCTGGCTCGCTTCCATGTGCGCCTTCTTCAGTGGATGTTGTTCACTCAGTGGTCTTACCAACAACTTCCGATGCGTCACCAAATTCTGGTGACACAGATATGCAAGAATCATCTTGCTTGGTGGATTACTTCTCCCCAGATTCACCAAGGCAGACCCTTTGTACCCCCATCCCCGGTAGCCACTGTCACTTGCCTCCCTGATCGGGTGGGGGGGGGGGCATTATCAGGGCAGGATGGTTCATGGGACGTGGCAACCTTTCGAATACCACCTGCACATAAATGTCCTAGAGATGAGAGCAGTGCTTTTAACGTTGCAAGCCCTCAACGACTTTCTTCCCTTGGGGACAGTTGCAGTCCACACAGACAACATGTCTGTAGTTTGGTATATCAACAAACAGGGCGGAACCAAGTCCTACCCTTTGTGTCGAGAAGCGCTCAGACTTTGGCAATGGGCGATCTCCTCTCATCGGTTTCTGGTAGCAATGCATATCCCTGGGAAAACCAACATTTTAGCGGACAGATTGAGCAGAGCTATTCTCATGCCTCACGAGTGGTCTCTCAAACAATCTATAGTGGAAGAGATTTTTCTGGAATGGGGTGCCCATGTTGCGATCTTTTGCTACTCCCCAAAACAGCAAATGCCCAGACTTCTTCTCTCTTCCCACTGCCAGGCCATCCCCAGAGACGCTCTGACCCAGGATTGGCCCCAGGGACTTCTTTATGCCTTTCCTCCTTTTCCTCTGATCCCTCAAGTTATCCAGAAAGCAACCATTTTGAGAGCCAAAATGATTCTCATTGCTCCTTATTGGCCTCGACAAATTTGGTTTCCGTTCCTCCATCGTCACCTTTTGGTGCAGCCGTGGCATCTGGACCCAGTGCCAGATCTTCTGATTCATCAATCCGGTCAGCTGCACCGATCTATCCCTTCTCTCAACCTCACAGCATGGTTGCTCCACTTCCTTCCTTAGCCAGGCTTCCTATGATCTCTAACCCTGTTAGAGACATCATAGTAGCTTCCTTAAAATCCTCTACTAGGAGGATTTATACTAGCAAATGGAAACGTTTCTTATTGGGCTAAAGCCAAGAATATTGATCCCTTCACTGCTCCAGTACAAGCAGTTTTGGATTTCTTAGCGGAGATTTTTCACGCGGGCTCCTCTTCTTCCACAGTCAAAGTTCAGTTGGCCGCTATCTCGAACTTTCATGTCGGGTTCGCAGACCACAACATTATGTCCCACAGGCTTTGTAGAGCCTTCTTGAAAGGAATTTTCCTCCTGAAACCTCCAGTCAGGAGTCCTCCTCCTCAATGGGACCTAAATTTAGTGCTGACATCCTTGATTCTTCCTCCCTTCGAGCCAGCTGTTTCTTGTTCCCTGAAATTTCTTTCATGGAAAACTTTATTCCTGGTTGCTATTACTTCAGCTAGGAGGGTGTCTGAATCTGTTCGCCCCCCCATTTGGTCTTCCACAAAGACAGGGTATCATTGAGAACTAATCCGTCCTTTTTGCCTAAGGTCGCCTCAAAGACTAATTTGAATCAGGCTATTGATCTCCCTGTATTTTTTCCAAACTATTCAAACAGATCGGAACAAAAATTACATTATGTTGATGTCCACCGCCAACTCGGATATTATTTGGACAGAACAAAACAATTCAGGAAATCCGATCAACTCTTTGTTTCCTATGCTGATAACAAGAAAGGCCTTCCTGTCTCAAAAGTGACCTTGTCTAGAAGGCTTTCTTCTGTCATCTCTGAAATTTATCAGCTCAGGGGAAAACAGCTGTGCTCGAAACCTAAAGCGCATTCAACCAGAAGCTTAGCCACTTCCACAGCTTTTCAAGCTAGACTTCCATCAGACACTATTTGTGCAGCAGCCACTTGGGCCACTCCTCATACATTTGTTTCCCATTACAAATTGGATTTGGCCTCCAGGGACAGAGCCAGTTTTGGCTCTACAGTTCTCAAGAGTCTGTTCCATTGAGCCACCCAGGATAGACGCGGTCCCATCAAGCAAGAATGAAGGCGAGATTGACAACTTAACATTGAGAAGTTATGTACCTACCATAACGTTCCATGTTACTTGTCTTCTCTCGCCTTCTTTCTTGTGACCCTCCCTCCTTCCCCCAGGCCTGGACAGACCTTTCTCTACAAGGAATTATGCTTCTGAAGACCATACAAAGCTGGTCCTTCTACCATCCTTCAGGTTTTTTTCTCTCCTTCTTTCTTCCTTTGGGAAGTTATTATGCTAGGTGCTATTGCCTTTTGTCATCAAACGAAATCTGGGTACTTACCGCCTTGCATCATGGGATATGGGGCTGCCTCGAGCTGGTAAAAGTGACTCTCGAGCTTAGCAAGTGCCGAGTCGGAGCCGAGGATCGGCTCCGAACCCATCAAGCAAGAAAGAAGGCGAGAGAAGACAACTAACATGGAACGTTATGGTAGGTACATAACTTCTCATTATTTTACTTTACAAGTTCGGTTTTATTGTTAATTTTGTAACTTCTAACATTAAAAAATATCATATCAGTGTATACAAACTGATTTTGTCTTGATCCCTTTGTATTTATGTGCTTTTTTTTGGGGGGGGGGGCGGATTTAGCACCAAGTAAGTTGGTGAATTTTTTTTTTTTTTTTTTATACAAATTAGTTTAGTCAGATTGCACAGATCTCCATATGCTGTGCTGGGTATTTCATGATCTGCACTGTACTCTGTGCTCCATTTTGATGGTCCCATATCCTATCTGGTCTTAACTGAGAACTATGCTCTGTATTTTAGCCCAAACTAGTAACAGTGAGATCATATTCTGAGTCTAGTGTTCACTCTACTTAATACAGAGAGAAGATTTGAGAAGGCCAACCCACTTAGGTTCTTTCTTCCTCTCTCCTTGCACTTTACTAAAAAAAAATTGCACTTTATTCATCTGCTTTTACTGTATGTGTTTCCTCCTACTTTATTTTGCTTTTGCCTCTTCTTAAAAGTACTCAATTTTATTTATTCTGCTGCATTTATTACTGCTTGGTAGTAGCCTGATTAAATTGTAACTGTTATTCTGAGTCTTTTGGTTTAAGCACTTGGGCTTCATACCGGTTGTTTTACATTAAGAAGGTTTGTGGTCTGCACTGTTGTGGCAGGGCAGGCAGCTTACATCCTTCTAAGCTGGGAATTGCTGATTGAAGGCTCAGTGTTTGCTATTCTAAAAGTGTATTAGTTCTGGTTTAAGTACTTGTGCTTCAGGCTAGTTATTCTACATTTAAGAAGGTTTGTGGTCTGCAATCTTGTGGGAGGAGAGGCTGTATTCTGCCAATCTGAACTGGGAATTTCTGGTCACAGGCTTATTGTGCCTGCTTATCTGAACTGTTTCTTTCTGAAATTGGTGCGCCTTATGGCTGTAGCATAGACCAGATTCAGGCCTGCTAAATCTAGCTTTGTTTGTATAACTTGAGCACTGATCCAGGCCATCTTTTTTGGAGAAGGTTCCCCTGCACCCTAGTAGCAGGACTGTGCAGTTAGAACTTGTCTGATTGAAGACTGCTGGAACAGGACTCGGATATATATATATATATATATATATATATATATATATATATATATATATATATATATATATATAAAATTTAACTTTATTCATCTGCTTTTACTGTATTTGTGTTTCTTCCTACTTTATTACTAGGGGCATTAACTACAACTCTGATCTGAGATATATAACAATAACTATACTTTTCTGTGCATTTAAAGTGTTTTTTTTTTTTGTATTGTATCTGCTTTATTTTTGGATAAAAATATATATAATTGTCTCCCGCCTTTCTAAGCTAGTATAGTCCAGTTTTCAGGTTAGTGCTGAATTTGGGGCTGTGTTACAAACCTCTGTGTTTGCCCATACCTTACTTGGATAGAAGGAAGGTTCTCTATTCACCTGTGAGAGAGGGGAGCTTTGAGCAGCCTATCTGTCCCTGGAGAAGTGGTTTCAGCTCAGACATTAGTAGTTTATTGGCCATTTTGGGCTAATTTCTATCTATTTCATTTCCCTTCTGTAAAAACCACATTTGCCTGGTTAGCTAGGGTATAACTATTCCCAGCTCCACAAAGTCTCCTCTTCAAATTTTCCCTTGGAACTAGACAAACTTTCAACTTAAGCACTCAAGCCATTCATTTCTCAGCCCAGCACTTGCTCAAAACTCATAGAAAGCACTTATAAACCCTAACACTAGAACCCCCTGTACTGTACAGAAGGACAAGGCTCTCTATTCGACCTTACCAGGCATTCAGTAAAACAGTTCACTGTACCTATCCAGGCATGTCCAAAAGGCAGTTTCAGGTGTACTCTCCAGTCCAACTGGTGAATCTGGGCATTTTGAGGCAATGTTACAACTGCCTCATGTCCTCCATCCACCAAACACTAATACATGTGAGAGATGCAATTATACAGCCAAACTGGAGGCTAAACTCTCTCAACCCAAGACTGGATCAGACAGTCAAGAGGAGAAGGGAAATACTTGCATCACACCACCAGTCTAACATAGACCCATTAAACCAGCACAGGCAAAAAACACATAAATACATGAAAACATGCTCGGAGGCTCTAAATAAAAATCTGCAAAAGCAACAGAGACCTCCAAAGCAGACATCCAAGCAACCTCCACCCCCCCAGTACAAACCATGAAACACATACTTCACAAAACCAGTGTGCCACACAATCACAGCCCTTAAGGCCAAATAACATACCCAACATACTAGTAATAGGTGACTCTATAGTCAGGCACACTGACGTCCTACTCACTAGGCTAAATACGGAGACGGTTACTGATGTTCATTGTGTTACAGTGCTGCAGTCATTACACTTGGGTTATCCTGCCGTCAGGTGGTCCCGTAGTCAGCCAGAGTTCCAAAGTCTTGGTCCGGCATCGGTTGCTGTCGTTTCTTCCCTGACGTCAGTGCGCCAGGGGTATGTAAGATGCATCCAATGCCATTTTCTCCAGTCTTTCTTGCTGCGCGGTGGCCGAAGCAGAAGCAGTTCGCAAGTGCCGGTCGGCCGACTCCTGAGATTTTCGAAGTCGAATTTCAGATCCGAAGTCTTCAATAAAGCTAAGTACCCCGTTGGGGAAACTTTTTTCTTGCCTCAGACTGATGTCAGAAAAAGTTAATAATTGTATTTCTTATGGGAAGCAAATACCTCATAAGGACTTCCACTCTTATTGTATTCCATGCCTAGGCCCTGATCATGACGTCACTAGTTGTCGGTTTTGTGCTAGATTTAACAAACGCACTATAAAAAGATGTTTTGATTTTGCTTTACACTACTTTGGCCGAAGGTTCAATTATACTATGCCGTCGGATCAACAGACAATCGCAATTCTGAAAAAATGCAAAGACAAGGATAAAGACAGGCATCCGAGGTTCAAAACCGACGACGAAACCTCTTCTAGGCCAGTCACCAGTTCGCCGGTTCTCAGTGATGCGCTTTCGCAGCCCCTGACACCCGCTACCTCAGAGCCCCAGGCCACCTCCGACTCCCACGTGGAGACAACTAGGCCTCTGGAAACTCAAGGTATTGGGCCTACGGAAACTAATCCCTCAGATGGGTCCGGAGCCGCTGAGCAGGCATTGGCTTCTGAGGGTGTTTTCAGACCTTCACAACTTACCATTAAAGCAACAGCCAAGACAAAAATGCCATTAAAGACAAGCAAGTACAGTATTCTCCTGGACAGTCCTCCATGCCTAAGAAACAGATGCTTAAAATGGCCGAAGACCTCATTATTCTAATTAGGGGTTCCCATCCCCCTCCTGAGAAAAGGCCTAGGCAGGATACTGACTATGATTCCTCTGATCAGGTTTCCATTTCCTCTGATTCCTCTTCAGACCGGGATACTCCCTACCCCCCTATGAGGACTCTGATGCTGAAGAATCTATTCCTTCAGCCTCTCCTCCTGAGGATTATTCTTTTGGGGAAACTTTACATACCATGAGGGAGCATTTCCATTGGGAAAGTCAGGATTATTCAGAATCCAAGAAAAGGCTCAGGGATTTCCTTTTATTGCCTCAGCACAGGCCCCTGGCTATTCCGCCTGTGCTAGATATTGTGGATGATATGTTCTCTGAATCCAGCTTATCTCCTGATTCTTTGCCCCCTGCACCAGCTAAGCCAGATAAGTATTATAGAGTCCCTGACTCACAAGTTTCTTTATAAAAACCCTTCTGCTGGTCCAGAAACTATTTCCCAGGATCCAAAAGGGGTTAAGGCTTCCATTGCAAAAAATCCAGTACCCTCTGACAGAGATTCGAGCTTTGGATAGATGGGGGAAGAAAGTTTACACTTCTGCAACTTTAGCAATAAGTGCTTTAAATTGCCAGTTTCACATGCTTAAGTACCAACAATATTTAATGGCTCAGTTAAAACACAAAATGCTTGCAAGCTCAGAAGCTCCTGACTGTAAAGAAATGCAGGATTTATTGCATGCAGTTGAACAGGTGGCAAAACATGCTCTGCAATGTGGTTTTGATTCTTTAGAGGCCTCTTATAGAGCCGCAGTTACAGGTTCTGTGATTCGAAGACATGCTTGGTTAAAAGAACAGAGTTTACCTGATCATGTTAAGGCAAAATTATTGGATGCTTTACAGCATGATACCTTGTTTAGTGTTAAGGCAGAAGAGGTGTTAAAGAAAATGGAGGATAAAGCTAAATCTATGCAAACAGTCAAGGATTTCTTACAGGTACAGCCTCCTCAATTTAACAGAAATTATCCAACAAAGAATTGGTCCTTTCCAGTGTCAGACAGGCCACAGAGAGGCAGATACAGACGCCCAAGTGGCAGATCTCAACCCCAAGGCTCTAACAGACAATGACAGTGGGGCACCTCAACCCCAAAAAGAGGTGAGGACAAGTCTCAACCTTACAGGAAACAGTCCCAATGACTTCCCCCTTCGTACGCCAAGGACTTCCCTTTTGGCAGCCCCTTTAGGGGGAAAACTAGCACTTTTTTTTCAAAACTGGCAAACAATCACCCAAGACAAATGGGTTCTGAATATTGTGTCTCAAGGTTACAGGTTCCACTTTCATACTTTACCAAGGCTAAAAGGAATGCCAGACCTGCCACAAAGTCCATGGGCAGAGGCACAAAAACAAATTTCAGCCCTCGTGGACATGAGAGCTATTCAAAAAGTACCACAACAGGAACAAGGACAAGGATTTTACTCAAGACTCTTCCTGGTCCCCAGAAAGGACAAGGCCTGGAGGCCCATACTAGACCTTTCAATTCTAAATACTTGCCTGGATATTCCGAAATTCAAAATGTTAACATTACAGCAGCTTCTACCCATGCTGGGCAAGAAGGCTTGGCTTGTTACTCTGGACCTCAAAGAGGCATACCTGCATGTCCCTATCTGACAAAATTGCAGAAGATACCTCATATTGAAATCTGGTACAATGCACTACCAATTCTCTGCACTGCCCTTTGGCTTATCTACTGCGCCCAGGGTCTTTACAAAGTGCCTGGCACCAGTAATTGCATTTTACAGACAAAAAGGAATTCAAATATATCCATACCTGGAAGACTGCCTCATTCAAGCAGAGACAAAGGACATCCTTCTACAGCATCTGACATTTGTAAAAAGGTTGCTAATTTCTCTAGGGTATACAGTAAACGAAAAGAAGTCAAAACTAGTGCTCTCACAACAGATTATATTCCTGGGTGCCAGCTTAAATACAACGGCCCAGATGGCTTATCTCACGCCAGACAAACAAGTTCAACTAACTCAATATTTTCAATTACTGGCAAAAAAGTCCCATCTCCCTGCAAGAAAAATTCTGCAGGCCCTGGGATTCATGGCATCCTGCATACTACTAATACCATATGCCAGACTGCATATGAGAAAATTACAATGGTACCTAAAAAGTGTTTGGACTCAACACTCTCACAGTTTAGAAGCAGTAATATCAATGATTCCCTGCCTACAACAGGAGTTTCGATGGTGGGCACAGGCATGTCACCTAAACAAGGGTCAGCCTTTTACCCTACCCACAGCCAGGCAGACTAACAACAGATGCTTCGGATTACGTCTAGGGAGCACACATGGCAGAAAAATGCATTCAGGGCCAGTGGACCACAGACCAGATGCATCTTCACATCAATTAAAAAGAGATGTTGGCTGTTCAAAATGCCCTAACAGCTTTCAAGGACCTTCTGCATCCAGGACAATTATTATTAAAGACAGACAACACCACAGTAATGTGGTACATAAACAAGCAGGGGGGCACTCATTCTTATCCCCTATGCAGGCAAGCCATGACCTTGTGGAACACAGCTCTAACTTATCAAGTTCATCTGCAAGCACAATTCCTGCCAGGAAAGAAAAATACTCTGGCAGACTATCTCAGCAGAAATGTCATGGACCCTCACGAATGGAAATTGAATCCACAAATCTTCAGCATGGTAACGCAAAAATGGGGATGCCCAGACATAGATCTTTTTACCTTCTCACTGAATTGCCAACTACAAAAATTCTGCTTAAGGACTTATCACACACAAGCATGGAAAGTGGATGCTCTCTCCTTCAGCTGGAAAAGCCTAAAAGTTTATGCCTTCCCACCATTGCCTCTCCTCTCAAAGGTACTCCTAAAAGCCAGACAAGAAAAACCATAGATAGTCCTGATTGCTCCAGACTGGCCACGCCAGCACTGGTACCCAATCTTAAAGAACTTAGCTCAAGGCCCACCATGGATTTTGCCTCAAATTCCACACCTTCTGACTCAACAAAACAGATCCTGCACGGTCAGCTCAAAACCCGAAACCTGGTTGCATGGCAGATTCATTAGTCAAACAGGCAACACCTCTCTCTAAAGCTGTTATGGATGTCATTTTGGAGGCCAGGAGGCCTAGCACCAGGAAAGCTTACTCAGAAAAATGGTAGAGATTCTGGGCCTGGAACCAGGCTCAAAGCCTTGACCCTCTTGTCCCAAACGTTCCTCAGATTTTACAATACTTAACTGAGATGCTGGACAAAGGCCTATCCTTCTCATCAATTAAGATCCACGCCTTTGCCATTTCAGCACATTACAGCACGGATCCTCCTTTATTCTCTCACCCCTTGCTAAAGCAGTACCTCAGAGGGGCTAAAAACATAAGACCGTCCCGGAGAGCACCAACACCAACTTGGGACCTCAATTTCGTTTTGGAAAAACTGACCCTGCCACCTTTTGAGCCAGCCAATACAGCCGATCTAAAATTTTTATCATGGAAAACAGCTCTGCTCCTGGCAGTAACTTCAGCACGAAGAGTCTCAGAGCTACAGGCATTAATGGCAGTGGAACCTTTTATAATTTTTCATCAGGACAGGGTTTCTTTAAGGAAAAACCCTACCTTTATGCCAAAGGTGGTATCTAGTGTGGCTCTTAACCAAACCATCCATTTGCCAGCTTTTAATTCAAACCTCCAGAATAAAGGGGAGAAACTTCTGCACTGTTTGGACATACACAGGGAGCTATGCTTCTACTTGGACAAAACAAAAGCTTTCAGGAAACTGAGCAACTGTTTGTAGCCTATGCCGCAGGATCACAGGGCAAGGCTATCTCAAAGCAGACTATATCCAAATGGATAGGACACTGTATTCGTTACTGCTACACACAGCATGGAAAATCAGTCCCTAATAACATCAGGCTACATTCCACCAGGGCAACAGCCACTTCAATAGCCTTTTTCAGAGGAGTACCTACCAAGGAAATTTTGGAGGCTGCAACTTGGAGTTCAGTGCACACCTTTTCCAAGCATTACCACTTGCCTCTTTACTCTAAATCCAGAGCAGGATTTGCCACTGCAGTTCTGCAGGGCCTCATAGCCAGTCCTAACTCTTTATAGACCAGCCACCCAACCTTAGCTTTGGGATTCTACCCAAGTGTAATGACTGCAGCAGTGTAACACGATGAACATAGTACAGTTTTGTACCTACCATAAATGTAGATGTTCGAGTGTTCACACTGCTGCAGTCCAGGTTACCCTCCCTCCATCCCCTCTGAACTAGCTGGACTTATCTATACCTTTCAATCCTATACAACCTTTGAGGTGTATTTGCTTGTAACTGAAGGTATTGTTTTTATTTTCTATGTATATTTTTTACTAGCAATATGTATTGCCTACCTGCTTGGGGGCACCTGACATCTGGGGCAAGAAAAACTGAAGAAAATGGCATTGGATGCATCTTATATACCCCTGGCGCACTGACGTCAGGGAAGAAGTGACAGCATCCGACACCGGACCAAGACTTTGGAACTCTGGCCAACTACGGGACCGCCTGACGGCAGGATAACCCAAGTGTAATGACTGCAGCAGTGTGAACACTCTAACATCTACATTTATGGTAGGTACAAAACTGTACTTTAGCTGCCTGTCGGGTGCCAGGATCCGCCACATAACACAAGCATTCAGGTCACTCCAGAACAAGTACAAATACAACTCTGTCATTGTCCATGTTGGTGTAATTGACCTCAGCCATACCTCCTTGGACTAAATGAAAAGAGACATGGAAGAGCTCTCTGATCACATAGCCCAGGCCGGTATGACCCTGACCCATAGTAGCATCCTGCCCTCACCAAGAATAATACCATGGTATAAAGAAAAAAATTATCAGTTTCAACAATTGGCTGAGTTTCTGGTGTCATTCAAAGGGGATCCAGTGTCTGTCCGCCTGGGATGACATGCTCGGCAAGCCACGCTGCTTCGCTAGAGATGGCTTGCACCTGTCACCCTTAGGCTTTCGAATACTGGCCAAGGCTCTTGCCACCCCATAGTGCCTTTTTTAGGCAAGGCTCAAAAGACAAACCCACCACCATAAATAGCGCAAGTAACAAAAAACTGAGGTTAATGCTACTCAATGCCAGAAGCATACACCTCAAAATGCACGCACTCGAGGCAGTCCTCAGTATGGAGAAAATCGATATATGTGCAGTAACAGAAACCTGGTTTAAGGCTGCAGAGAGCACCCCAGCACTACCAGGCTACAACTCATACCATACATTTTGGCCACAGAACCCGGACCGAAATACAAAAGGCGGCAGCGTATCCATATTCAGTATAGGATACCCACACCTCCAGGTTAGTGGCACAGCGCGATGCTTCAGAGATCATCCACGTGCAACTAACAATGGGCAAAACTGCAATTCAAATTGTAGCTTGCTACAGATCGCCCACCGTGTCCCATGACCCCCATTCCGCTTTTCTGGAAATACTGGGAAACATAAAGGTCCTACCAAACACCCTAATATTGGGTGATTTCAATTACCCAAACATTAACTGGGAGAACTACTCAAGTACTAACTCCCTTGCCCAACATTTCCTAGAATTTATAAACTTATACGCCTTGGATCAACTGGTCAACACTCCCACCAGAGGTGACAGCATATTGGACTTGGTCATCACCAACATGGGCAACCGGTGTTTCACACTGGAAGTCAACCCTTCGCTGGTTAGATCTGACCATAAACAAATCACTTTGGATATCCACATTCCACCCCCACCCCCGGACAAGGAAACCACCATGAAAAACTTTTCAAAAGCAAACTTCACGTTACTTAAGACTGCGGTGGAAAGTTTCAAAGCCTCCATGCTAAAGGATAACACTGTCCAAGCTGCAAAATCCTTTACTAATGCATTCTATGGGCACCTACAAGAATGCATGGATCGTGCTATCCCAAGCAAAACCAAGACTCACTCCTCCAAGAATTGTAAACCAGTCTGGTGGACGCCTGCCATAAACAAGATATACAATAGAAGGAGGAAACTAGTACAGAAAAGAGTAAAATCCCAAGAAGGGAAGACATCCCTGATCAGTATTAGCAAGAAACTACGAGTTTCGAAAGAAAAATTGCCAAGGACTCCAAAGATAACCACAAGGCATTCTTTAGCTATGTCAAGAATCTAAGTGGCAATGCTCAGATCTGCTCGGAGTTAGTGCAGAATGGCACAAAATACACTGAACTGGCCGATATCGCCAACATCCAGGCAGACCGGTTCAGTGCAAACTTCACCCCCCTCTCACCTCCAAAAGGACCCATAACCATACCAGAAGAATGTAGAGCCCCTGAAATCACACACTCAGGTTAAAACAGCCCTCTCCAAAGCCAAAAACACAGCATCAGTGGGACCGGATGGTGTCCCAGGCTGCGTCCTACACAAGCTCAAAGCTGAACTAACCCCTCACCTAAAAACACTGTTCAAACTCAGCCTCTCCACAGGCCGTGTACCCATAGAGTGGTGCACAGCAACGGTTATTCCGCTCCACAAATGTAGAACCACAACAGACCCTGGGAAGTATCGCCCTATAAGCCTGACTAGCTTGGTCTGCAAGGCTATGGAGCGCATCATCATGGAACTCATTAACAGAGACATTGAGAACCACCAAACACTGGACCCTACCCAGTTTGGCTTTGTTAAGGGCAGATCTTGCCTCCTAAACCTGGTGGACTTCTTTGAGACAGTTACCAAGGCTATAGACGGCAGAAAGGTGGTACACACAGCCTACCTAGACCTCGCAAAGGCCTTCGACACCATTCCCCATCCTGGTATTATAGACGAGCTCATCAGCCTGAACATAAACCCCTGTGTCACAAGATGGGTTGCCAACTGGCTCACAGACAGAACCCACATGGTGAGAGTTGCGGGAGCTAGGTCCGACTCTAAACCGGTTACAAGTGGCATTCCCAAGGGCTCAGTCCTAGGACCCCTCCTGTTGGGCATATACTTCTCAGAGGTACAGGCAAGCACAGGAGGACTATGGCTGACCAAGTTCGCAGATGACTGCAAACTAGGGGCTATAATTGACTCTCCGGCTGACACAGACATCCTCCGAAAAGGTCTCACTGAGACGTATACCTGGTGTCAAAATCATGGCCTCAAGCTAAATGCCAAAAAGTGCATAGTCATCCCCTTTGGAAAAAACAAAGTACCCACAAACTACCACATAGGGAGCAGTCCCCTAAATACGGAAGAAGTAATAAGGGATCTGGAGACCCAAGTAGATAGTAATCTCTCCTTTGATAATCACATTGCCACAGTGGTTAGAAAATCATTCTATGTGGCCCACCTAATCCCAAAAGGGCTTGCATCCAGATCAAAAGAGGTCATTGTGCCCCTCCACTCATCACTCATTAGACCCATCATAGAGTACAATGTCTCATTTGGGATGTACCTTACAAGACACCTGCAACAGTTGGAAAGACCACAGAAGTACCTAACCAAGGATCACTGGCCTCAAACAGATGCCCTATGCAGCTTGACTGAAGAAACTCCAGCTGTACTTGGTTGCATACCACCTACTCAGAGGTTATCTCTGCCTGACATACAAGGCCATGTTCAACCCAAAATTGATGGACATGCTCCACCTAAAGAAAACCTTATCCCCTCGAGCCACATGCTGTAGGGATCTAAACCTCACCACAACAATAAATAGGACGTGCTGGAGGGATAGATTCCTGTCCCAGAGACTTCCCATGCTTTGGAACAAGATTCCAATCTACATTAGACAGAGCTCCTCGCTAACACTCTTCAAGAGAAACCTTGACGAGTGGATGGGAAACAGAAAGTTTACCCCGAGGATCACTTCAGTGGCTCTGCTGGACAGAGACACAGGGAACTAATCTAAGGGGGCGGCGAAAGCCAACACATTCTGGCTAGGCTTATAAATGCCTTCATGCAGATAGCCTAGTACCTACCCTATGAACCTATTATTTAGCTGTACTGAAGGCATTTTTGAGTTTCCCACATTGAAATTGCTTATTTGTATGCCATTCGTGTATTTTATATGGAATTTTTAAAATGTTTTACTTGGCATGTCTTTCTGGTGTGTTAATCTTCTCAATTTATAAATTAAATCTTGGGACATCCTATGACTGAGCCTTTTGGTATACCATGTTCCATGAATAACTTAGATGTCCTTCAAGGATGCATCTGCAGTCATAACATATGGGTTGTCCTGCCTCAGGCAGCCCTTCGGTCAGACGGATTCCAAAGTCTGGGTCTGGCCTCGGCTGATGTCGCACTTTCCCCGACGTCAGAGTGTCTGGGGTATAAAAGCATCAGCCGACGCCATTTTCCTCAGTCTTTCTTGCCGGTGCCCAAGCAGAAGCTGTTCGCAAGTGCCGGTCGGTCAGATCCAGAGATTTCAGCTACCGAAGACTTCGAAAAGCTAAGTACCCATTGGGGACTCTTTCTTGCCTCAGCCGATGTCAGACAAAGTAAATAATTGTTTAACTTGTGGGAAACAAATACCTCATAAGGATTTCCATTCTTACTGCCTTCCTTGCTTCGCCCAGACCACGACGTATCAGCTTGTTTAGCCTGTGCCTCCTTCAACCGACGGACTCTTAGACGTCGGTCGGAGTTTGCAGAGGAATTTTTTGGAGCCGCTTTTGCTTATAAAATGCCGTCGGAGACTCCGACTTCGCATATGGTCAAAAAACGCAAGGAAAAGGACCGACACTCGCGGCCCACGGTTTCGGCTGAAACCACGGCTAGGCCTACCGCGAGTGTCTCTGTTTTGGCCGAAACAGAGTCCATGGAGATTCCTACTACCGAAACCATACTTCCGACCACCAAGGCCAGAGAGGCCCCGGCTGAGTCGGCTTCAGAACTCCCTACCGGAGCTAGTGTTCAGGAATTGTCCGACACCATACCTTTGGACATTTCTACCCCTGCACGTGGGGCAGCTAGGCCCCCAGCTTCTATGTCTATTAAGGCCTTCTCCAGGGCTAAAGCTGCCAAACTTTCAAAAGCTTTGCCTGCCAAATCTACATCCCAGAGGCCTTCCTCTAGTTCACAGATCCTCAGCCTTGCTGAGGACCTTATCTCCTTAATTAGGGGTTCACAACCTCACCCAGACAGGGCCTCTCAACCTCCTCCAGACAAAAGGCCCAGGACTGACCCCTCTGAACCTCACTCCTCAGATTACTCCACGGATGGATCTGATTTGTCAGACCATCAGGAAGGGGCCTACCTGCCTTATGAGGATTCAGATGCAGAGGAATCTATCCCTTCGGCCTCCCCTCCTGAAGAATTTTCCTTTGGGGAGACTTTACACTCCATGAGAGAGCACCTTCAATGGCAAGGTCAGGATTTCTCTGATTCTAGAAAAAGATTAAGGACCTTTTTGCATTTACCTCAGCATAGGCCCTTAGCTATACCTCCTGTTCTAAATGTAATTGATGATGTGTACAATGATGTCAGTACAGCCCCTGATTCTCTTCCTCCGCCCCTGTCAAACCTGACAGATATTACAGGGTCCCGGATTCTCATTTCCATCTGTATAAAGCCCATGCTGCAGACCCAGAAACTATTTCTCAGGGCCCTAAAGGGGTTGCAGCCACTACTGCCAAAAATCCCCTACCCTCTGAAAGAGAGTCTAGAGCTTTAGAGAGATGGGGAAAAAAGGTTTATACATCTGCTACTCTTTCTGCCAGGGCATTAAACTGTCAATTCCATATGATACAGTACCAGGAATTTTTGTTAGATCAACTGAATAAGAAACTTTCTTCTCCTGAACCCTTAGACCGTAAATCCCTTCAGGATTTGGTACATAACTCACAACAGGTTAGTAATCATTTTTTAAAATGTGGCTATTATGCACTGGAGGCTTCATTTAGGTCAGCTATGACTGGGGCAGTTATTCGTAGGCATGCCTGGCTAAAGGAGCAATATTTGCCAGACCATGTCAAAGCTAAACTCCTCGATGCTCCAATGGAGAAACAAAATTTATTTGGCTCCCCTGCACAGGAGATTCTAAAAAAGGTTGAAGAAAAAGCAAAATCTGTGCAAACAGTTAAAGATTTCCTGCAAGTTCAACCACAGAGGTTCAGCAGAAACTGGCCTACAAAGAATTGGTCCTTTCCAGACTCGTCCAGAGCACAGAGAGGCAGGAACAGGCTCCCTAGAGGCAGAGGTCAATCAGGGGCCTACAGAGGCCGCCAGTGGCAGCCTGCCAACCAGAGGAGTAGTGCAACAGCTACAACTACAACCACTACTACAGGACAGACCAAATGACTTGACTCTGATTCCGCCTACCAGGGATCAACTGGAAGCACCCTTGAGGAAAGCTGGCTTTATTCTCAAAAAACTGGCATTGCATTACAAAGGATACATGGACATTGCAAATAAATAGACAAAGGATACAGATTTCACTTCCACACTTTGCCAAAAGAAGGAATGCCAAACCTTACACCAAACCAGAAGGCAGAGGCTTTAAGACAAATCAGCAATTTACTTCAGATGAAAGCTATAGAAAGGGTACCATGTACAGAACAAGGCCAAGGATTTTACTCCAGACTATTCCTTGTACCAAGAAAAGAAAACCAATGGAGGCCTATTCTCGACCTGTCCACACTGAACACTTATCTCATTGTGCCAAAATTCAAAATGCTGACCCTACAGCAACTTCTTCCCATGTTGGGCAAGGAGTCTTGGCTGGTGACTCTAGATCTCAAGGAGGCATACCTGCACGTCCCTATCCGACCAGATTGCAGAAGATACCTCAGATTTCTTGCAGGATCAGAGCATTATCAATTCTCAGCATTGCCCTTTGGCTTATCTACTGCGCCCAGAGTATTCACGAAATGCCTGGCATCAGTAATTGCACATTGCAGACTTCAGGGAATTCAAATTTATCCATACCTGGACGACTGCCTAATACAAGTGGACAACAAGAAAAAATTGTTAAAGGACTTGGCCTATGCCATACACCTGCTACAGACCTTAGGATACACAGTCAACATCCAAAAGTCAAGACTAGTACCATCCCAAAGGATAACCTTTTTGGGTGCGGATCTGGACACAATCACCCAGATGGCTTTTCTCACAGAAGAAAAACAAAAACAACTTCCAGATTACTTCATGATTCTGACAAGACAAACTCAGCTTACTGCAAGGAAAGTCCTGCAGGCCCTGGGTTACATGGCATCCTGCATAATTTTAATTCCACATGCCAGGCTACATATGAGGAAATTACAATGGTACCTAAGGAGTGTATGGTCTCAACACAGTCACAGTCTAGAAACCATGATACTAATCATTCCATGCCTTCAAAAGGAATTCCTGTGGTGGGCTCAGGCGTGCCAGTCCAACAGAGGGTTGCCTTTCAACAAACCAAAAACAAGGCGGACCATCACCACGGACGCCTCAGACCGAGGATGGGGAGCACACATGGAGGACAAATGTATCCAAGGCCTATGGCCTCAAGGGCAGCTAAGCATGCACATAAACCAAAAGGAAATGCTGGCAGTGAGGCATGCAATCGAGGCATTCAGACCCTTCCTCCAACAAGGACATCTGTTAATAAGGACAGACAACACCACGGTCATGTGGTACATAAACAAACAGGGAGGCACACATTCCTACCCTCTATGCCGGATGGCTATGAATCTGTGGAATCTATGCCTGAATCTCAATATCCAGCTGCAGGCCAAATTGCACCAGGAAAAGAAAATGCACTAGCAGACAGCTTAAGCAGAACTACCATGGATGCACGAATGGATGCTGCATCCAGACATCTTCAAACTCATAAGAAAGACATGGGGAATGCCGGAGATAGATCTGTTCGCCTCCCCACTCAACCACCAACTGAAGACATTCTGCTCAAGGACATACCACCCACAAGCATGGAGGGTGGACTCTCTCTCTTTCAGCTGGAATGCCCTAACAGTATATGCCTTTCCACCTCTCCCATTGATGTACAAGGTTCTACTGAAGATCAGGGAGGAACAGCCAAAAGTGATACTAATAGCTCCGGACTGGCCAAGACAACACTGGTACCCACTATTGAGAAGCATGTCTCAGGCAAATTCATGGCCTCTTCCCTATGGCCTCTTCTTCTAACGCAGAACAATTTCAAGACCCTGCATCCCAACTTGAAAACATTGCAGTTAACTGCCTGGAAAATTCCTTAAATCCCAACCAAACTGTTTTATCTCAGAGGGTGAAGGACATTATCCTGGAGGCTCGCAAACCTTCCACAAGGAAGACATACTCAGCTAAATGGAAGAGATTTCTCATTTGGAGCACATCAAAGGGCACAGATGTCACAGTGGCAAACTTAGCACACATCCTAGAATACTTAGCAGAATTGTTCCACAATGGCCTGTCTTATTCTTCCATTAAGATTCATGCTTCAGCAATTTCAGCAGAATACAATATGGATCCACCTATCTTCTCACACTCTCTTCTCAGGCAATTTTTGAGAGGGATCAAAAATGTTAAACCTCCAAGAAGACCCCCTCTACCTGCATGGGATCTCAATTTTGTGCTGGAGAAACTGACACTACCTACTTTTGAACCAGCAGCATCAACAGACCTACAGTTTTTATCTTGGAAAACTGCATTCCTTCTGGCAATCACTTCAGCAAGAAGAGTATCTGAGTTACAAGCATTAATGGCAGTGCAGCCTTTTCTTATTTTTCACCAGAATAGAGTGTCACTAAGAACCAATCCTACTTTCATGCCAAAGGTGGTATCTAGGGTATCCTTGAACCAAGCTATTCACCTGCCTACATTCTTCCCTAACCCACAGAACAAAGGGGAAAAACTTTTGCACACCCTGGATATACACAGACAACTACACTACTATTTGGACAGAACGAAAACTAGCAGAAAAACTGACCAACTTTTTGTAGCATATGCAACTGGGGTGCAAGGAAGAGCAATTTCCAAACAGACAATTTCAAAATGGATAGGAAATTGCATTTGCTTTTGTTACTCCTTTCATGGAAAGACAGTTCCTGAAAATATCAGGCCTCACTCCACAAGGGCCACAGCCACCACTACAGCTTTCCTACGAGGGGTGGCTACCAAGGACATTTTAGAAGCTGCTAATTGGAGCTCCGTGCATACATTTGCCAAGCATTACAATCTACCTTTATACTCCAGATCCCGAGCAGGGTTTGCAACTACAGTGCTGCAGGGGATCTTAACTACACCATCCTTCTCTTAGTACCTCCTCCCCAGATTGGCTATGGTATTCTACCCATATGTTATGACTGCAGATGCATCCTTGAAGGACATAGTACAGTTTTGTACCTACCATAAATGTAGATGTCCGATAGGTATGCATCTGCAGTCAGGATTACCCACCCTCCTTCCCCTCTGTGGTATTCCTAGGGTACTTACCCCTCTTTCAGCTAGCTGGGGGAATCTATTATGGTGTATTTGTTTGTTTATACATGTAACATGTATATAATTTGCAAATGTTTGGAACTTTTCAGCATTTATCCAAATTTAGCCTTCCTAGAGGGCACCTGGCATCTGGGGCAAGAAAAACTGAGGAAAATGGCGTCGGCTGATGCTTTTATACCCCAGACGCTCTGACGTCAGGGAAAGTGCGACATCAGCAGAGGCCAGACCCAGACTTTGGAATCCGGCCGACTGAAGGGCTGCCTGAGGCAGGAAACCCATATGTTATGACTGCAGATGCATACCTATCGGACATCTACATTTATGGTAGGTACAAAACTGTACTTTCCCACTTTAGCCCATTACCTATTTTTCAAGCAGTTTCCTTGCATGCATAAGCACATTCCTACTTGTTTCTATATTTTTAAAGCTTTCTAACAAAATTTTGTGCTCTGTAATACCTTGTTGAATACATTACTGAAATCTTGGAATATCACATTTCTTCGTAAACTCTTGTCAGCTGTTCTTTCACTGTTCTATTAAATCTAATGTCCAAGTGCTTCACTTCATCATATTTGGTTTGTATTATTACTGCTATACTCTTGACAGTTTTATTTTTCCTGTAACCTTTTAATATTTTTTCCATTTGTTTGTGTATAATTGGACTGTAGTTGCCAAATAAATCTATTTTATATTTAATGCCAAAAATAATTGTACAGTTCATTGCAATAACTGCACTTTTTTTTCAAAACTTTTTTTCAGGAATAACTGCAGTGGATTTATGATCTCATTTCTTAAGTCTTGTAAATCTCTTTACTAATACCATAATTCAGGTATTTCAAGCTGCTTTCTAATTTCTCACCGAGTCTTAAAATAACTTTTCAGTTTGTGACAGCTGTATTACTATAGTGATTTTGCCGAATAGCTTGGAACAATGGTGTTCAGGTATCGTGTGCTGACTGTTTGTCGTGGTAAGGGTTGTTGCTGTTAACCATTATAGTAACTTTATGTATCCCCCTAGCATTCCTAATGGATTTGAAGGAACATCTAATTATCTGTCTTTTTACCGTCTGCTAGTCTTTTTCGCCTGTAACTTTAATTTCACTTTGTCTTAAGCTATTACACCCTAAATTCTACACTACCCATGAAAAAAATGTGTATATTATTTTTCTTTTGTTTGGAGGCTTTTAGCAATTTGTTATTTTGAGCTAGTCTTAATTGGATTTATTTTTTTCTTTACCACTTTTTTAATGTCTTTTAATACTTTTTCATCTGTATTGCTCAAGCACTTTCTTCCATTTTAATTTTCATATAGTTTCCATGGCTTTTTCATAAAGTTTTTCATGTCATTTTCTTTTGCCCTTGTTTTACTGTAATGTTTTTAAGCACATTGTCATTAGACAGCACTGTGTGAAACATTGTTGTATCAGTAGTTATTTAGATGGAACCAAACAGGACGGAAGACAGACACTGCCTTCCTTCCTATTTGTTTCCTAATTCACCGCAGTGGTATATTTGTTTTCCTGAGTTATTTAGGTGGCACAGGACACCAAAATAACCATAAATATAATACCTTATGGATTATGTCAACGTCAGGATACTCCTTTCCTGATAACATACCTCCAAACTGTCCAAAATTTTGCAGTATGTCCAGATTTTTGTCTCATATTTTTGTATCTGTTCCTTATAAATTTGTGATTCTGTTGAAAATCATTGAAGATTAAGGTCACAAAATGATAGATCTGTGAGTTTCAGGCTTAGTATCATTCAGAAAATGCATGATAATGTAAAAACCTGTTATTCTAACAACTTAAGCTTACAAGAAAAAAAATCTGTTGCTGATTTTGGGACTTTGTCCCCCTGCAAACATGCATTATTTTAGGCTTTGTGCATAATTCTTGCACTAAGATGTTGAGGGGTATGCCTGGTAATATGTTTTCCCCTTTTATTTTTTCTTTCTTCAGGTACATTTGTGATTATGGCAGAGGAATGGTGGTAGTCAAGTTGCACTTACCAGTGCTTTTGGTGCTGGGTCACCAGTGTTTACCATATCCATCTCTCAACAGGGAATTAGAGGTCTACCTGCTGAAGGTGACCTGAAAGACTCACTGATTGCCTTTGATAGCTCTTTCTAGAGGTGGGGTGTCTTGTGTCCTGGAGGGTACCCTGTGCTTGTCCAGGGAGAGTTTGAGGCTGGTGTTACCTGAGTTGCACTATCACCTGAACTCCTGCCTCAACACTGTTGAGCATAGAGTGTCTGATAGTTTCTTGAACAGCAGACCCTGATCATGGGGTCACCAGAGGCACAGCCTGTACATTATGTAAGCAACAGAGATATCTGAAGTATTTGTGGGTAGGCCTGTGGTCTGGCCTGGTGTCCACCTTGTACCCTGCCTTTTTCCTCCTATCTTGGTATTTCCCTACCTTGTGTCATTTTGCATACCTTGTTTATTGTCCAACACTCCCCATCTCCAAGAATATACCGTTTTCCTCTGTTCATCCATTGCTATCTCTGTCTTTTGTGTCCCTACCTGTCCTATGTGTGTCTGATTTTATGTTTGTCTGCCCCTACACATTCCCTTCTCTTATCTGTCCTTAGAACCTTCCCCGGTACCTTTCCATCATGTTTTACAAATGTGAGTCCCCCCTTCTGACACAGTTACCCTTTTGCATTTTTCCTGTTGCTTTTCTCTGTTTTCTAACTTCCTCATTTTCTAACTTTCCTAAGTTTCCCTTATATGATAAGGTGAGTTGGCACTTTGATGTGCTAACCATTCTTTGGGCAGTCTGCCACTAGATATGTGGCAGAAATGTGGTGCTTTGTTGTACATTTTGACACATATAGCTTCAGGCATGCTTTTCTCCCTTTCTTATGAAGTTAGGCACTCTAGTCACATATTTTGGCAACCCGTCCCTTCCACTTTACTTGCCTAATGTTACTCCATCTGATAACATGCCTCCACTAATTTACTATGCAGTCATTTTCTTGTACTAACACTGCTATGCATGGCCTTCTACATATATGAACAGCTATGAGCTAAGTTGCGCTACAGGTTGCTTGATATTTGAGACGTGTAGGCACAAAATGCTTGTCTATAAATCGCAACCATTGTTTTTATAATTTACATTAACCCTTGAAATAATCTCTGTCTTGTTTTTCTGTAATACCTCCTTTTAAGAATATTCTTTAACATTTTAGTTTTGTTCATATATCTGTTTTGAAAACTGTAGAGCTCTTTGACTTCAGTATTTGACTCATTTGATCACCTCACATATGAGATCACAAATGAATGAAAGCTCCCAACTGAGAATAGCATAGCTTTAATAGTAAAACCAAACACTACAAAAATAAACCTCATAGAAAATGTATGGGGAAGGCTGTCTGCATTCCGTAATGTGGGGTGTTGCTTTTATACCAACACTGAGGTCACAAAATATGCTGTCTGGTTACGGATCCCTATCATATGATAGAATCCTCATTTGACTGAAACTGATTTGACTGAGACCGTAAGACTGAAATTTCAAAAGACTGAAAAGTCACTTGACTGAAATCCATGATACTTAATTTCAACATACTAAATTTTAAACTGGACCATATAAACCCAGACTAGGTGGGGGGCTACGCCTCCCACACCCCCCAATGTGGGGGGGCTGTGCCTCCCACACCCCCTTAACTATATATTACTAACTCCAGGATCGCACTACAGTGGAGAAAAGGGCATAGTAGTGGCAGCATGTAGACTACTGTAAGGTAAGTGAAAGGTATATGCCCTTTTCCCTACTGTAGTGCAATCCTGGAGTTAGTATATATAGTTGGGGGGGTGGGGGTGTAGTCCCCCACATTGGAGGTACACCTCCCCCACCTAGTCTGGGTTTATATGCGCCAGTTTACAATTTGGTATGTTGAAATTCAGTATTATGGGTTTCAGTCAAGTGACTTTTCATTCTTTTGAAAATTCAGTCTTATGGTCTCAGTCAATGAGTTTCAGTCACATGAGGTTTCTGTCATATGATAGGGATCCCTGGTTACACACTAATGATTTCACAAGCGAATGTCTATCACTAGAGTTTCAAAAACAATCATGGCTCCCATTTCAGAGGCTGAGGCATAGAAGACATAATGATTCAATCTTTCTATTTCACCCATTAGGATTAGCAGCTGCAAGTGCTATTCAGCTCAAAGCGCGAGTACTTTCCAAGACCCAAACTCCTATCCTACTCTCATACTGCTCTGCAGCTCCTGCTTTTTCTAGAGATCATGTTGTGAAACACCTTACATCAGAGAAAATGTCCTCAGGGTTTATTCCTATTTTTTATTAGCAATTTTGATCATGTTTTCAATTTCTGATTTTTCTGGATTGGACTTCTGATTACTTACAATTCTGTACCAATATTCAGGTTAGCTCTTTCCTTTCTTTCTGTCAGAAATTTCAGAGTTCTAGCCATATTTCCTATTCTTATGGCTCCTAGGCTGTCCTATCATGCTGGTTAATGTTAATGTTATAGAACTGCTGTTGTAGTGGAGTTACCACTTTTAGTTGTCTTTTGTTCTGTGACTCCTCTGATAATTTTGTTTAATGTTCAGAAGTTTGGAAATTATGTACAATGGAGAAGTTGTCAGGGTACAAGGCATACCAAAAATGTGCCCATAAGATCCCTCCTGCAAGTTAGATACCTGTTATGTGGAATATGATCTGATGTTGTCTTTTTCATCTGTTCCTCAACCTTTGTGTTTCAGATCCAACTTTGGCTACTTCTCAGACTTTAGATCCATAGCTCAAGCTCTTCCCCTTACCTATAAACTCCAAATTTTCTCAGATCTCATTTGGTGCTATAGTGATCAGACATGGTTACGTGGCTCACGCTTTTTGGGGGACAAGTGTTTTTTCACTTTTGACTTTGTTTGTCTATGTCTAGTTTTTTTAAACCCTTTTTCCTGTTTCTCCTAATTCTTCAATTAAAAATATATACAATAAAGCTTTGTATCTTAAATTTTGTGTACTGTAAGGATGCTCTTTCCTTGCTTTCCAGGCTTTGTGCCTTTCCCACTTCTCTTTTTTTTTTTTTTTTAGATGTCTGACAAACTTATTGGCTTTAAAAAAATGTTCATCTTGTGGGCACAAGATTCCTAACTCAGATGCTCACTTGTGCGCATGTACTGTCTTGAGGCTACACATCTTGAGGTGGAGTGTGAAATTTGTTACAGCTTCAACTACAGAGCTTTGCCTGAGCATAGGAACAAATTGGTTTTTAAGGGTCTGTTACCTTCCTCCTTCTCTTCAGTATCTCGAGCATGTTCTTTGAGTTTCACTGTTGCAGTCATCACACTTGGGTTATCCTGCCAGGGGTAGCTCTCAGTCGGCCCGAATACCAGAGGTTTAGTATTTCTGCATCAGTTGCTGTCGCTTCAGGACTGACGTCAGGTCGTCAGTGGTATAGAAACAGGCAGCCAACGCCATTACATCAATCTTTCTTGCCGAGGAGCCCGAAGCAGAAGCAGTTCACACAAGTGCTGGTCAGCTAGTACCTGAGTTTTCGTTTCCAAAATTGAATCATCTTGAAGTTTTCTAAAGCTAAGTACCCCATTGGGGAGCCTTTTTTCTTGCTCTAGCCGATGTCAGAAAAAGTTAAAAATTGTCTTACCTGTGGAAAGCAAATACCACACCGAGATTTCCATTCTTACTGCGTCACCTGTTTAGGCCCAGACCACGACGTACCTCGCTGTCGGTTTTGTGCTTTGTTCAATGCCCAAACTATTTGCTGTCAGGCCCTTATTGTAGCTAAATACTTTTGTTCTCGATCTCTGTATTCTGAAATGGCTTCGGTAAGTTATCCGACAACCGATCTTCCAAAAAAATGTAAGGATAAAGACAGAGACAGACCGCACATGTCCAAAACTGCCAATGACGCTTCCGTTAAGCTAGTCGCCAGTTTGCCGGTGCTCAGTGAGGTGCTTTTGCAGCCCCTGATGCCCGCTTTGATGGATTTGCAGGCCACTACCGAGACCCATTCGGAGTCCGGTGTACAGCAAGACTCTTCTTTGACTATTGAATCTGTGGATGTCTCTACCTTGGATGGGTCCAGAGCCACTGTGCAGACGTCGGCTTCTGATGGAGTTCTTCTCACTACCGATATTCGACACAAACCGATGACCTCTTTCGCGTCTTCATTTCTTTCTAAAACTAACGAGTTTCTAAGGTCAAGATTCCGAGCTACGCCTAATAAAATGACCCAATCACAGATACTTAAAATGGCAGAAGATCTGATCATGCTGATTAGGGGAAGCTGGCCTTCCCCTGCTAAAAGAAAAAGAAACTTGTCCCCAGCAGCTTTATCTGACCAAGAGTCCGATGACTCTGAGGTTTCTGATTATGAAGACATGCCCTTTTCTTCCTATGAGGATTCAGATGCAGAGGAATCCATTCCTTCTGCTTCCCCTCCAGAGGATTTTTCTTTTGGTGAAACCCTACATACTTTGAGAGAGCATTTCTATTGGGAATGCTAGGATTATCCTCAGTCCAAAAATAGACTCGGGCAATTTTTAGACTTACCACAGCACAGACCCTTAGCCATCCCTCCTGTTCTTAATGTTGTGGATGATGTCTTTATGGAGTCCAGTCTAACTCCCGATACTTTATCCCCTGCTCCCAGGAAACCTGCCAGGTACTACAGAGTCCCTGACTCACAAATTTTTTTTCAAAGATCCTACTGCTGACCCAGAGGTCATCATCTCCCAAGGACCTAAAGGAATAAAAGCCACTACAGCTAAGAATCCCACCCCCTTGGACAGGGATTCCCGAGCTTTAGACAGATGGGGTAAAAATGTATACACCTCTGCAACTCTTGCCATTAGAGCATTAAATTGTCAGTTCCACATGCTGAAATATCAGCAACATACTATGGAACTTATTAAGCAAAAATTATCTACCTTCCCTGACTGTGCAGAAAATAAAGAATTAAAGGAGCTTATGCACTCTGCAAGCCAAGTCAGCAAGCATACCCTACAATGTGGGTTTGACACTGTAGAAGCATCCTACAGGGCAGCAGTCACAGGTTCTGTGCTCAGAAGGCATGCCTGGCTTAAGAAGCAGACCTTGCCAAACCATGTCAATTCAAAATTATTGGTCGCACCTGTGAACAAGGACAATCTGTTTGGCACCAAAGCAGAAGTTGTTTTAAAAAAGATGGAAGGAAAAGCTAAGTCTATGCAGACAGTCAAATATTTTTTGCAAGTGCAGCCTCCAAGATTCAGTAGGCATTGCCCCTCAAAACATTGGTCCTTTCCAGCCCCCTCAAGGCCATCTCAAACTAGACCTAGGGGAAACAGATCCCTCAGTCCCTCAGACTATAGTCTCAGGGTATGCAGAGAGCTAAGCAATCGAGTACCTCCACTTCTAAAACAGGGAGTGCTAAGCCATCCTGTTATGGAAAGAATTCACAATGACTTCTCAACTCCTCCCCTCACCTCTGCCCAATTGCTCCTGCCCCTAGGAGGAAAACTTGCCCATCATACAAAAAAACTGGACCTCCATCACCAACGATCGATGGGTCCTCAGCATAGTGTCCCAGGGGTACAGATTCTATTTCCACACCCTGCCAACCCCAAAAGGGTTCCCAGACCTTCCTCCAAACGAGTGGGCAGAGGCTCAAAACCAAGTTCAGTCCCTGCTCTCCATAAGGACAATTCAGCCTTTTCTGGCAGAACAGATAGGCCAAGTTTTTTATTCCGGACTTTGCCTGGTACCCAGAAAAGAGGGCACCTGGTGTCCAATCTTAGATCTATCCATCCTAAACACCTTCCCAGTCGTACCAGAATTCAAAATGCTCACACTACAGCAGCTTCTCCCTATGCTGTCCAAAAGATGCCTGGTTAGCCACCCTAGACCTAAAGGAGGGCTATCTGCACATCCCAATCAGAGACTCCTGCAGGAAATATCTACATTTCAGGGCAGGATCTATGCATTATCAGTTCTCTGCACTTCCCTTTGGCTTATCCACTGCTCCCAGAGTTTTCACAAAATGCCCTATTTGGACGATTGCCTGATTCAGGTAGACAGTCAGGAAAAGCTGTTGCAGCACCTGACATTTGTAAAAGACCTTCCAACCTCCTTGGGGTTACACTATCAATGAAAAGAAATCCAAAGTAGTCCCCAGTCAAAAAATTGTATTCCTGGGAGCAAGCTTGGACACAGCATCCCAGATGGCATTCCTTACTCCAGAAAAACAAACCTATCTGACAGGCTACTTCTCTCAAATGGCCACCAGAACCCAGTTATCCACAAGGAAAATCCTGCAAGTTCTAGGGTTCATGGCCTCTTGCATTCTACTAATTCCATATGCCAGACTGTGTATGAGGAAACTTTTATGGTTCTTAAAAAGTCTTTGGTGCCAGCGTTCTCAGGACCTGGAAATTATCATACATGTGTTACCTTGTCTAAGGAAAAAGTTCCTTTGGTGGGCAGCAGCATGCATCCACAACAAGGGGGCTTCCCTTTACACAACCCGCGCTGCCCAGACCCTAACTACAGACACATCAGACTATGTCTGGGGTGCACATCTAGATGGCAGGTGCATTCAGGGTCACTGGAACCCAAATCAAATTCATCTGCACATCAATGCTAGCTGTTCAGCACGCTCTGACAACTTTCAGATCCGTACTCTCTCCAGGGCCTCTACTAATCAAAACTGACAACACCACAGTGATGTGGTACATCAACAAGTGGGGGGGGGGGACCCGCTCTTACCCACTCTGCAGGCTAGCCATGACCCTTTGGAACACGGCCTCAGCCATGCATATTCAGCTGCAAGCTCAATTCCTGCCAGGCAACCAAAACACTCTGGCAGACAACTGAAGCAGAAATCTCCTAGACCCACACGAGTGGCAATTAAACCATAACACCTTCAACCTTGTGACCCAGAAATGGGGTACCCCGAAGGTGGACCTATTTGCCTCCCCATACAACCACTAGCTCAGAAAATTCTGCACCAGCGAACCTCATAGTAAGGCCTGGAAAGTGGATGCCCTATCCTTCCAGTGGGCAAACCTATCAATCTATGCATTTCCACCTCTACCTCTTCTTACAAGAGTATTACTCAAGGTAAGGGAAGAAAGACCAAGGGCAATCCTGATTGCCCCAGACTGGCTGCGCCAACACTGGTACCCACTACTGCGCAGTCTGTCACATTGCCTTCATGGCACCTCCCCCAGATCCCAAATCTCCTGACCCAGCAGGAGAGACGGTTCTTGCTTCTGCATTTGCAGACCCTGAACCTTGCAGCCTGGCTTATTCCTTGACTTCTCCTCCAGTGGCCAGCCTAAGAAAGCAGGTACTGGATGTCATACGTGAAGTCGACCCAGTACTAGAAAATCCTATGCTGACAAGTGGAAAAGGTATTATTCCTGGATCCAAACTAAAGGCATGGATCCAGCACAGCCCTCCTTACCTCTCATCCTAGATTACCTAGCAGACCTACTCCACAGGGGCCTATCCTTCCCTTCCATCAAGATCCATGCCTCTGCCATCTCTGCTTATTACTGCACTGAGCCACCTCTCTTCTCACACCCTCTCATCAAGCAGTTCCTGAGAGGGGCTAACAAGTTAAGGTCACCAAGAAGAGCCCCTACCCCTGCTTGGGACCTTAACTTTGTATTGGAAAAGCTCACGCTAGCCCCCTTTGAGCCTGCAGTATCAGCAGAGTTAAAATTCTTTTCTTGGAAAACAGCATTGCTTCTGGCCATCACTTCACCTAGAAGAGTGTCTGAGCTACAAGCACTTATGGCTGTGGAACCCTTCATCATTTTTCATGCTGACAGGGTCTCCCTCAGGACTAACCCAACCTTCATGCCAAAAGTGGTGTCCAGTGTGGCTCTCAGCCAATCTATCCATTTGCCCACCTTTTTTCTTAATCTTCAAAGTAAGGGGGAAAGGATCCTGCACTCTTTAGACGTGTACAGACAGCTCAGATTCTACCTTGACTGGACTAAGCCCTTTAGGAAATCTGACCAGTTACTAATCAGCTTTGCACCAGGGGCAGAGGGCAAGACCCTATCAAAACAAACCATCTCCAAGTAGGTAGCACACTGTATCCATTTCTGTTACAAACATCATGGGAAACCACCCCCTCAGGGAATCAGAACACATTCCACTAGGGCAACTTCAACCTCTACAGCCTTTCTCCGAGGAGTCCCTACCAGGGACATTCTGGAAGCTGCAACTTGGAGTTCTGTTCATAACCTCACCAAGCATTACCACCTGCTTATCTTTTCCAAATCCAGGGCGGGATTTGCATCTGCAGTCCTGCAGGGCATACTAGTGAGCCCCAACTCTTCTTGACTGCCTCCACCCATTCTACAGCTTTGGGAATCGACCCATGTGTGATGACTGCAACAGTGAAACATGAAGAACATAGTACAGTTGTGTACACTAACCATAAATGTAGATGTTCTAGTGTATTCACTGTTGCAGTCCTAGTTTCCCTCACTCCAGCCCCTTGTCTTTCTCTGTCTCTCTTCCTCACTCCTTACAGGGCTTTTGGTGTTTTCATTTTACTGGTGGGGTTTCTCCACCAAAACTTCACTCCCTATTAGGGGGCACCTGACATTTGGGGCAAGAAAAACTGATGCAATGGCATCGGCTGCCTGTTTTTATACCACTGACGACCTGACGTTAGTCCTGAAGCAACAGCAACCGACGCAGAAATACTAAGCCTCTGGTATTCGGGCCAACAGTGGGCTACCCCTGGTAGGATAACCCAAGTGTGATGACTGGAACAGTAAGTACACTCGAACATCTACATTTATGGTAAGTATACACAACTGTACTTTCCCCCTCCACTCAGAAACTGGGAGATAAATCTCAACATGAAAAAGAGAGAGAACTCCAAAGATAAGCTAAGGGAGTCGAGGAAGTACTCCTCTGACCATTCTCTTCACTTGGCTCCAGGTTCAGCTCCTTCAGCCAAAATTTCTAGGACTTTGGATCTGTCCATTCCTTCAGATCAGAAAACTTTGGCTGCTAAGTCACCTACCCTTAGACTTTCTCTGTTCTCTCTGGAAAGGATCTCATCAAGACTGAACTCACTATTTTTACAAGAGACTCCACATAAAGTTACTAGACCTTCGTCTACCTCCTTGTCCTTCAGGTCTACCAGGAGCCTGTTCAAAGTAGATGTGGACAGAATGATGAAAAACTTTCTCAGGATTCAAATTCTGTTGGGAGTACTCATGGCTTAGTCTCCCATTGGATCTGTGAGCTTTAGACAGCCCAAATACCCTTGGTAACTCCTCCTCTGGTCTGTCCCTTGGCTTTAGAGGTACCAGATCCAAGGGTTCCAGGATTGTCTGGGTCAGATTGAATGTTTGTTCTTTGTCCACTCTGACATCTTCTCTGTTATGTCTGGCAACATCTTTGTTGGAGCTGGAGGGATCTAGAAGCTGTAGCTTTGTCGTTGGATCTGGGGGGGGGGGTAGGGGTTTGACTCAGGTTTTGGGAGCCCTCCCTTCCCCTTGGGGCTTCAGTGCTAGATTGCTCAACTTTGACTTCTTCATCAAGGTTGGGTCATGAGGAGGTCTTGGATTTCTACAGACAGGTGGCTTCGGCTGCGACTGGGGTGGCCCTGGACTCCCCAACAGCTTCTGCTATTGAGGAAGTGGAGAAAGCTGTCCACATGACAGGAGATAGGTCATCCTTGCCCTCCTCAGGTCATTCTCTCCACAGCTGTCTGCACTGGGTCCTGAGTCTGCTCATTCTGACCTATTGGGGCAGCCGGTCCGTTCTAGTCTTGAGACAGTCCATTTACAGGGCTCCCCACCCACTACTAGGTTATCCTCAAATCATCCCCACAAGGATGTTCTCCAGAAGCGTAATGCAAGAGGAGATGCATTGATTCCCCACAGAAGTCTTTAACAAAAGACACTGACTTTGATGAAGGGGAGAGGTCTCCCAGATCACTCTTTGAGGATGTCTCATTCAGAGAAATTCTCGAGCTTCTGAGAAAGAAATGTGGTTGATCTTCTGAAGTCCTTTCCCAGGAGGAGTATGTGTTTCTTGAGGCTTTGGAAACTGGCTCATCTGCGTTCTGGGTAGTATCCCTGATAGATGAAATGGTGGACCTCATTTCCTATTGGGCTTGGAAGGATATGCATGCGACAGAACCCATTCCTAGAAAGCCAGACAAGTACCTAGTCACACTTGCAGACTATTCCTGTTATTATAGGTGCATACTAGGCTAATGACCACTAGGACCCTTAAAAGCCTAGCCATGCAACCCAAATTTGACACACAAATTTGATTTTTAGAGGGTGATTTACTGACCGCCTTTGTCCATTAGAGACATAGGAGCCAGACCGGAGTGAATTTCTGGGTACCCATCCATTGGTCTAAGTTGTGCTTAAAAAGGGATAGAGGAGGAACTCTGCTTCACATGGATGGGGAGCCTGTTCCAGAGAATGGGAATTCACTGAGAAACATATCTGTCTCTCCAACATGTCCTATTTATGTTGCAAGCAAAATTTAGGTATTTTAATCTAGTAGTTTTGATGGTATTTGTTTTTCAGATGTGCAAAAGATTCATCAAAATAGGGTCCAGGAATGCCTTGCATGCCAGGCAAAAATCACATCTCGGAAGTCTGTATGGTACCAAGTAAAGAGACGGGGCTTTAAGGTGATCAGCATAGGAAGTTGTGTTTACTTCCTGTATTCTTTTTGTAAGGAACATTTGTGGACATTCCAGTTACTGCATGCATTTGGTCGGGTACATACCGAAGGGGACATTATACTGTATGGTAGGCCTGAAGAGGGCCTAATACAATGTTATGGTGACCTCTCTGTACCTAGATGCCATGCCCTTGCTTAGAAGTTGAACAACATAGAAGGATTTTCTTACTACCTTGGACAAATGTTGGTTGAAGGCTAGGTTACTATCCACAAGCTGTCAGATCCCTGACCAGTGAATTAACTTTTAAGGGTGTTTTATTGATGACTTGCTTACCCGGGGTGGCAGACTTCCCAAAAGGTACTACAAAACATTTCTTGGTATTGAGTTTTATGCCATGGCTTTGGCACCATTTTTTTGTCTGTATTAGACCTTCCTAAAGGGTGCTGTCATCATGGGGGGATTCAGTAACGGCTCTCAGTTTGCAATCAGTTGCAAACCTGGTTAGCCAGAGGCCTTTAACATTGGCTTTGACATCTGGGAAGTAGATGCCAAAGAAGAGTGGGCCTAGCACAGAGCCCTGGGAGAGTCCACAGGTGACCACCCTCTTTTGGGTCCTATCAGTGAGCCAGGTAGCTATCCAATGTGTTGTAAAGGAGTTTATACCCATTTCTCTAATTTTGTTGACAATGCCTGAGCGAGTTATTGTATCAAATGTTTTAGCCAGGTCTAGGTAGGCAGTATGCACAGTTTTCCCCTAATCAATTGCCTTAGTGACCTTTTCAAACATGTTGACTCAGTTCAGGAAGCATTACCTTCCTTTGACAAAGCCAATCTGGAAAGGATTCTGTGTCTGGAGATCTCCTGTGTCCTTGTTGATAATCTCTGTGATTCCTTCTATGGCTTTGCAAATAAGACTAGTCAGACTGATGAGTTTGTAGTTTCCAGGATCTGTTGAAGGCCCACCCTTATGAAGGGGGATTACTGTTGCAGTCCTCCATTCATGTGGCACAAAGTATGTTTTAAGACAGTAGTTGAATGATGACTCAAGGGGTCCCTGATAAGTTGTATTTTAGAGTATTCTGGAGGCATCCTGAGATGTTATCAGGGCCTATCGAGGCTATTTTCTTAGCTTTAGTGGGTGCAAGCCAGTACATGTTCCCTAGTTATAGTTGGGTTATGTCTGAGGGTATTACTCGGGGAGGGGTAAAGTTAGAACTGTTGAACAGATTTGGGAAGTAAATTTTGTGTCAGTGACCTTTGCCCTGTGGTCTCTGAATTACCTGGCACATTTTACAAGGTGTCAGAGGGATTTGTCTAAGGAACTTATCCCTGTCAGGGTCCATGTTGGTAGAGTATAAGAAGACTGGTTCCTCACAACTATACACCCTTCAGTCCTTGTCAAATGCCTCCATACAGTTGATTTCCCATGCTACAGAGGGCATTAAGAGAGCAGCAGGTACAGCAATTACTGCTAGGAGACCCACCTAGATGCACCTTTGTGACTTTGTGGAGGCCAACAACACATCTTTTATCAGTTCACCATTTGATGATCTACCTTATTTGAACCCAGAGTTTGATATGCTTTCCAGGAGTGAACAGGATGGGAAAACCCTGTCTGACAGAGGGATACATTTTTCTACCCCTCAGAGGACCTTCTCAAGAAACCAGAAAGGGGGTAGAAAGAAGTGGAAATTGCAAGGGTTCTCTCAGGACTCCTATGGAGATAGATTCCCCCTGTGAAAGAGGGGGAACTCTAATAATGGACATTGCCAAAGCAGCACTGGGGGGGGGGGGGCACCCCATAAAATCAAGGCTTCGGAGGCATTTTTACCAAAAAGTCTTTCCAGCACTCCTGAATGGTTGCCAAATTGCTCTACTCTGGAGGCAGTTGGGGGAGCTTATTGGACATCCATCAACAAAGATGTCTGAGTGCAGAGGATAATTACCAGAGGTTATTACATTCCCTTTTTTCTACTGCCACCCATTCACCTGCAAAAATGTCCACACATACCACCTCATCCGAGGAAGGAGGCAGCCTCAGAGATAGAAAAACTGCTAAGATAAAGAGTCTTCCAGGAAGTCTCAGCAGATCAATGAGGTTTCGGAACTTATTAAAGATTATTTTTGGTACCAGAGAAGACAGGGGAGCATCAGGCCAATGTCGGACATAAGCCACTAATTTGTCAAACATTCTCAAGTTCTGAATGGCCATGGTTCAGTCCATTCTCCCTTTTCTGAGGAAGGATGATTGGATTGGCTTGATAGCTCTCCAAGATGTGTACTATCACATAAAAATAGAAAGACAATCCAGGAGATACTTTTGCTTCTGGCTGTGGGAGCCAGTCACTTTCAGAAGCCTGCTCTTTGGTCTCACCATGTGTTTGGTAGTGGTTGCAGCTCACCTGAGATTGTTGGGTTTCCAAGTGTTATATACCTTGATGACTGACTCTTCATGGCTCTCACCAGGCTTCTACTAGCATACGCCTGGGGACTACCTGCTCCATTTATATCTACACCTGGTCATCATGGTGAACTACGACAAATCTCACCTCTTCCCACCTAAACCCGGCAGTTCATAGGGGCTCATCTGGATAAAGTTTCTCAAGTAGCTCTGCTTCCTATGTCTAGATTATCCAAATAACATCTTCAAGTGGCAAATTTAATATCCCTTTAGTTACCACTACCCAGGCTGGTTCTTCATCTTCTGGGATCATAACCTTTCTACCCATAGTAAGATACTACATGTGAATACTACAGTGGACTCTAGAAGTTCAGTGGTCTATGAATCGACATCCCATCTCTCAGTGAAATCACAAAGATCTGCCAATAGCATGTATTCTGGTTGAGCCGTGCACCAAATGTTTCACAGGGCCACCCCTTTGTTCTTCCACCGCCTAAGGCCACAGTGACTATTGGATGCTTCAAAGTAGTGGTGGGGAGAGGCATTACCTGGGATAGACAGTCCAAGGCACATGGTCCCCCTTGGAGGCTAACCTTCATATTAACGTCCTGGAAATGAGGAGTTTTCCTAGTGTTGCAGGCATTTCAAGATATCCTTCCTCATGGGACAATTGCCATTCAGATGGACAACATGTCATTGGTCTGGTACATCAGCAAACCGGGAGGAACCTGCTCTTGCCCCTTGTGTTGGGAGACAGTGTATGTGTGGCAGTGGGTTATCTCTTCCAACTATGTTTTTTTAGCAATACACATTCTGGGGAAGTACAACACTTTAACGGACAGACTGAGCAGATCTGTTCGTATGCCTCACAATGGTCTGTCAGTCTTTCAGTGGTGAAACAGATTTTTCTCCAGTGGGGCAAGCCATGCTGTGACCTTTACTCCTCTGCCCACAATTCCATATGTAGTAGTTTTTTTTTTTTGCCTTAATCCTCCGGGGGGGGAGGGAGTCCCTTAGGGACAATTCTGATCCACAACTAGCCTCCCAGTCTCCTTTATATCTACCCTCCCACACCTCTCATATCAAAGTGTTTACAGAATGCTTATCAATGGAAGAACAAGGTGATCATCATTGTGCCATTTTGGTCCCACCAAATGTTGTTCCCATTCGTTTGGTCTCATCTGATTTACTCTCCTTGAATTCTGGATCCCTTTCTAAATCTTCTGTCTCTGTCTGGACTACCTCACTTGGACATACAAGACCTCAGGTTGAGCGCATGGTTTCTCCACTTCAAATGATGGCTAGGCAGTACAGGGTTACATCTCAGGTTTTACGCATCCTTACTTCTTCTCAAAAAGATTCCATTAGGAAGATATACGAAAGCAAATGGAAACGGTTCTCTATGTGGGGTAATGAGAGAAATCTAGATCCCTTTCAGCGCTCATTCCAGCAGTTTTAGAATTCCAGAATTCCATTTTTCATAGTGGAGCAACTTATTCTGCAATCAAAGTACACCTGGCTGCAGTCTCCATTTTTCATGCAGGCAAAGATCATTTGTCCTTTTGCCTCTCTTACGTTATGGAAGGGTTTTTTCAAGAGTACATTTTTACTCAGACCACCTATCAAAGACTCCACCCCTCCTTGTAACTTAATGATTGTTCTCCAGGCCTTAATTCAGTTTCCCTTTGAACCTGCAGCAAAAGCTGGTTTAAATATTTTTGTCCTGGAAAAGCATTTTTCTAGATGTTCTTCGTGTTTCACTGTTGCAGTCATTACATTTGGGTTATCCTGCTGGCAGGTTGGCCTCAGTCGGCCTGTTCCAAAGTCTTGGGTCCTGTGTCGGTTGCTGTTGCCTCTTCCCTGACGTCAGTTCATCAGGGGTATAAAAGATGCAGCCGACGCCATTTTATTCAGCTTTTCTTGCTGCGCGGTGCCCAAAGCAGAAGCAGTTCATAAATGCCGGTCGGCCGACTCCTGAGATTTTCGTGTTCGAGTTTCAGATCCAAAGTCTTCATTAAAAGCTAGGTACCCCGTTGGGGAAACATTTTTCTTGCTCCAGACCGATGTCAGAAAAAGTTAATAATTGTATTTCTTATGGGAAGCAAATACCTCATAAGTACTTTCATTCTTACTGTATTCCTTGCCTAGTCCTTGACCGCGACGTTGCTAGTTGTCGGTTTTGTG
This sequence comes from Protopterus annectens, assembly GCF_019279795.1. Taxonomy (NCBI): domain Eukaryota; kingdom Metazoa; phylum Chordata; order Ceratodontiformes; family Protopteridae; genus Protopterus; species Protopterus annectens. The sequence goes on along the minus strand of NC_056745.1, from coordinate 164,196,308 downwards.
ATAAATTTAACCAATGCACTATAAGCGTCGGTACGATTTTGCATTAAGCTATTTTGGGCGAAGATTTAATTATATAATGTCGTCGGATAGCCATCCGACTACCGGAGTTCACAAAAAACTCAAAGAAAAAGACAGGCAACCAAGGTCCAAAGCCGACGACGAAGCTTCTCCTAAGCAAGTTGCAGGTTTGCCGGTTCTCAGTGAGGCGCTTTTGCGGCCCCTGATGCCCGCTACTTTAGAGTCACGTGGAGTTGGCCAGGCCGCTGGAAACTCAAGGTATTGGAGCCTCCGAAATTATTCCCTCAGATGGGTCTGGAGCCGCTGAGCAAGCATCGGCTTCTGAGGGTGTATTCAGACCTAAACAAGTATATATTAAACCGACTTCAAAGACGAAGACTAAAACACCTTTAAAGGCAAAGAAACAAGTTCACCAGCCACAAGGACAGGTCTCCATGCCCAAAACACAGATGCTCAAACTGGCCGAAGACTTAATTACCTTGATCAGGGGTTCCCATCCCCCTCCTGATAAGAGGCCTAGGCAAGAGACAGACTATGAATCTTCAGATCAGGTTTCCATTTTTTCTGATTCCTCTTCTGATCAGGAATATTCTCTTCCCCCCTACGAGAATTCTGATGCTGAAGAATCAATCCCTTCAGCTTCTCCTCCTGAGGACTACTCTTTTGGGGAAACCTTGAATACCATGAGGGAGCACTTCCACTGGGAGAGCCAAGATTTTTCAGAATCTAAGAAAAGGCTCAGAGACTTCCTTTTACTACCTCAACACAGGCCTCTAGCTATCCACCTGTGTTGGACATTGTAGATGTGTTCTCGGAGTCTAGTCTGACCCCTGACTCTTTACCTCCAGCTCCAGTTAAGCTGGACAGATACTTACAGGGTCCCTGACTCTCATAAATTCCTTTTCAAAAACCCTTCTGCAGACCCAGAAACTATTTCTCAGGGTCCAAAAGGGGTCAAGGCTTCTACTGCAAAAAACCCTACCCCCTCTGACAGGGATTCTAGGGCACTCGATAGATGGGGAAAAAAGATTTACACATCTGCTACTCTGGCTATAAGGGCCTTAAATTGCCAGTTTCAAATGCTCAAATATCAGCAGTATATCATAACACTGCTTAAACAGAAAATGATGGCAAATTCGGAATGTGCAGAAAACAAAGAAATGCAGGATTTATTGCATGCAGCTGAACAAGTTGGAAAGCATACTTTGCAATGTGGGTTTGATTCTCTGGAGGCCTCCTGCAGGGCCGCTGTTGCGGGTTCAGTCATTAGGAGGCATGCTTGGTTAAAGGAACAAAATCTGCCTGACCATGTTAAAGCAAAATTATTAGATGCTCCTTTACAACATGATACTTAGGTGTTAAAGAAAATGGAGGACAAAGCTAAATCTATGCAAACGGTCAAGGATTTCCTACAGGTACAGCCACCTAGATTTAGCAGACACTGGCCTACAAAGAATTGGTCCTTTCCAGTCTCAGACAGACCTCAAAGGGGCAGATCCAGACGCCGTAGAGGCAGATCACAGCTGCAAGGATCCTACAGGTCTAAGCAGTGGAGTGCTTCTACCTCCAAAGGTGGAGAAGACAAATCACAATCATACAGGAAACAGTTTCAATGACTTCCCCCTGCCTGCACCAAGCACTTATCTTCTGGCAGCACTCTTAGGAGGAAAACTAGCACTTTTTTCTCAAAATTGGCGCATTATAACCCAGGACAAATGGGTTCTAGACATACTGTCTCAAGGCTACAAGTTTCATTTCCATATCCTGCCAAGGGCAAACAGTTGGCCAGACCTGCCAAAAAATCAATGGGCAGAGGCTCAAAAACAAGTCGCAGCTCTCATGGACATAAGGGCTATTCAACAAGTGCCACAGCAAGAGCAGGGACAAGGATTTTACTCAAGACTGTTCTTGGTACCCAGAAAGGACAAAGCATGGAGACCAGTACTGGACCTATCTATTCTAAACACTTTCCTGGATATACCAAAATTCAAGATGTTTACCTTTACAGCAGCTTCTGCCCATGCTGGGCAGCAAGGCTTGGCTCGTGACTTTAGGCCTAAAAGAGGCATACCTGCATGTCCCAATCAGACAATCATGCCGAAGATACCTCAGATTCAAGGCTGGCTCAAATCCTTACCAATTCTCTGCACTGCCCTTTGGTTTATCTACTGCGCCCAGGGTCTTCACAAAGTGCATGGCACCAGTAATTGCTTACTGCAGACAAAGAGGAATATAAATATATCCTTACTTGGACGACTGCCTCATACAAGCAGAGAACAAGGACATCCTACTACAGCATCTGACGTTTGTGATACGACTTTTAACATGCCTAGGGTACACAGTCATCAAAAAGAAATCAAAACTAGTACCCTCTCAAGAGATAATATTCCTGGGTGCAAGCTTAAATACAACTGCCCAGATGGCTCATCTCACTCCAGACAACCAAAGGCAACTGACTACTTATTTCAAGGAAATGGCAACAAAGGCCCAGTTATCTGCAAGAAAAATTCTGCAGGCTTTGGGCTTCATGGCATCCTGCATCTTACTAATTCCATATGCAAGACTGCATATGAGGAAAATTCAATGGTACCTAAAATGTTTCTGGACACAACACTGCCACAGTCTGGAAACCATGATTACTCTAATTCCCTGCCTGCAACAGGAGTTTTGATGGTGGGCAAAGGCTTGTCACCAAAACAAGGGACAGCCATTCTCACTACCCCCAGCCAGGCAGAGCCTAATGATGGATGCATAAGATTATGCCTGGGGGGCACACATGGCAGGAAGAGGCATTCAGGGCACCTGGTCCACAAACCAAAAGCATCTCCATCTCAATCAGAAAGAGATGCTAGTTGTTCAAAATGCCCTGATAGCCTTCAAGGACCTACTTCATTCGGGACAACTACTGATAAAGGCAGACAACACCACGGTCATGTGGTACATAAGCAGGCACTCATTCTTATCCCCTGTGCAGACTAGCCATGGCTTTATGGGACACAGCATTGACTTACCAAGTTCATCTGCAGACACAATTCCTGCCAGGAAAGGAAAATACTCTGGCAGACGAACTAAGCAGAAACCTCATCGATCCCCTCAAGTGGCACCTGGATCCACAAGTCTTCAGCATGTTAGCAAAGAAATGGGGACGCCCGGACATAGATCTGTTTGCCTCCCCTCAAAACAATCAACAAAAAATATTCTGCACAAGGACTTATCACAAACAAGCCTGGAAAGTGGACTCCTTATCTTTCAACTGGACAAATCTATCAGTATATGTCTTTCCTCCACTGCCTCTCCTCCCCAAGGTACTCCTAAAGGTCAGGCAGGAGAAAACAAAAATGATTCTGATTGCCCCAGACTGGCCACGTCAGTACTGGTATCCAATCTTAAGGAACCTGTCCCAATGCCCAGCCTGGACCTTACCTCAAATACCTCATCTACTGTCCCAACAAAACAATCGGATTCTGCACAGCCAATTCAGGACCCTGAACCCGGCAGCATGGTGGATAATGTAGCCATACAAACCACACCTCTCAGTAAAGCTG